>NC_000086.7:75529165-75809165 GCF_000001635.26 Mus musculus | reverse complement strand
CCTGCTTTGATCTCCTGAAGTGCAGGGATTACAAATATGAGCCACCAGGCTCTATTTTTGTTTTGTTTTTGAGACATGGGGCTCATTCTGGCTATAGCATAAAATTTCAACTTTTGAGGACACAGCATTAAAACTAGAGGAAGCAACTGTGCACAGTGGCCCACGCATTTAGGCCCATCACTCACGAGGAAGAGACAGGAGATCTCTGAGTTCAAGGCTAGCCAGGCCTACAGGATGAGTTCCAGAATGGTGAAAGGTACACAGAGAAACCTGGTCTCAAAACTACCACACACATGCACACTTGCAAAAAGCTACAGGGAACTTAATTGTTAAAAGCTAATTGCACAGTATTTTCCTAAACAAAAGTATGATTATGGAGCCAAAGTTGGGATTTGAGAATAGTAGTGGGACAATATGACTGTGATAATCAGTGACAATGTCCATTACAGAAAGTCCCTTTTTTGTTGTGCACATATGTAATCCCAGCACTTGGGAAGGCAGAAGCAAGTTAGATCTAACAAACCAACAGCAACAAAAAGGCCCATTCTCTTAGTGGATTAATTACAAAAGGGCTTTGCCCGAAGCTTGCTTGTTATTGCATGGGCTAGACTGTTCCAGTCTGCACTCACTACTGTACTTTGTGAACTTCAACTAAAGGTAACCTCCTTCAGGGACTAGAATGGCACTGTCCACGAGTCAGCAGCACTAAAAGCCTTTGACATGGGTTATGTTCTGCTCAGCAATTCTTTCTATTAGATATTTTCTTCATTTACGTTTCAAATGCTATCCCTAAAGCCCCCTATACCCTCCCTCTGCCCTGTTCTCCAACCCATCCACTCCTGCTTCCTGGCCCTGGCATTCCCCTGTACTGGGGCATATGATCTTCACAAGACCAAGTGCCTCTCTTCCCAATGATGGCCGACTAGGCCATCCTCTGCTACATATGCAACTAGAGACACAGCTCTGGGGGTACTGGTTAGTTCATATTGTTGATCCTCCTATAGGGTTGCAGACCCATTCAGCTCCTTGGGTACTTTCTCTAGCTCCCGTTCAGCAATTCTTTTGTTTATGGCTCCACTTAGAGATTCTAAAGGCATCTAGCAAAATTTCATGACCCTGAAGGATGGCTCAGTGGGTAAAGCATTTGCTTAGCAAGCCCACTGACCTGAATTTGATCTCCGGAGTGCATGGAAAGGTGGCAGGAGAGAACCAGCACCTCAGAATTGTCCTCTGACCTCTATGTGTGTACCCCTCCAGTAAAAAAAGAATGTTTACCAAGTTGCCAGACTTGTTCCTAGTTGACAGTGGTAAATTGAAGCATGCACATTGTAAACAGGGGGAAATTTTGGAAGGAGACAAATTTGAGAATATCAAGAGTATAGAGAAGGATTTTAAAGATGCTCATTCATTTATATTATTAAACCTGGATAGAAAGCTTACATTTTTCTACCCTGTTTAACTTTTGGTGCTGGAGAGGTGGCTCAGTGGTTAACAGCAATGTGTGTTCTTCAGGGGAACCCGGGTTCAATTCCCATGCACCCACGTGGCAGCTCAACACCATCTGTAGCTCCAGTTCTAGTGGACCTGGAACCTTCAGAGACATACATGCAGGAAAAACACCAAAGTACATAAAATAAAAATAAATCTTTTCTAAAAATTGAAAATTTATTTTTAAAAAGTTAGCATGTTATCCATGTTCTGCAATGGGAAGAAAAGCTGAACTCAAATGCCCAAATAGGACACTCATTAAAAAGCCTTAGATGATCCGGGCAGTGGTGGTGCACACCTTTAATCCCAGCACTCGGGAGGCAGAGGCAGGCGGATTTCTGAGTTCGAGGCCAGCCTGATCTACAAAGTGAGTTCCAGGACAGCCATGGCTACACAGAGAAAACCCTGTCTTAAAAAAACAAACAAACAAACAAACAAACAAACAAAGCCTTAAATGAGTGTGTTTTCTCTTCTGTCTCCTTCCTCACATAACTGAGGTCGAAACCCTAGCACTTATGTGAACAAGGCAAGTGCTCTGCCACTGATCAATCTTCACAGTTCTAATTTCACTTTGTTTTAAAGATTTCTTTATTTACCTATTTTATGTATGTGAGTACACTGTATCTGTCTTCAGACACACCAGAAGAGGCCATCGGATCCCATTGCAGATGGTTGTGAGTCATCGCGTGGTTGCTGGGATTTGAACTCAGGACCTCTGGAAGAGCAGTCGGTGCTCTTAACCGCTGAGCCATCTCTCCAGCCCTAATTTCCCTTTTTGTGTTGTTTGTTTTTTGAGACAGGGTTTCTCTGTGTAATAGCCCTGGATGTCCTAGAACTCACTGTAGACCAAGCTGGCCTAGAATTCAGAGATCATCCTGTCTCTGCCTCCAGAGTGCTGAGATTAAAGGTGTGCTCTACTGCCCAGTCGAAATTCAGTTTTAATTTTTATTTTTAGACAAGGTCTCACTGTGTTGTCCAAAGTGGCCATAGACTTGCAGTCCTTCTGCTTCATGACAGCTCTTTTTAGTCAGTGTCTACGCCATTACTCCCCATCCCCTTCTTGAGGTAAAGATTTTCTACATTGCCCTAGCAACCAGGAACCTCTTACAGAAGTCCAGCTGGCCCCAAACTTGTACAGATCCTCTTGCCTCTGCCCCCTGGGTTTTATGATTACAAATGTGCCCACCATGTCCTGGCTTTGTTGTCTATGATCTTTCTTATTTTTTAGAATAGTTTGTTGAGTCCACCCCATTAGAGCAGTGGACAATGCCATATTAACAATATTGCCTACTTCCTACTTTCTCTCCTTGAGAATCATCTATGCCACGAGCACTTTTGTCCATTATTACTCTGTTGCTTTTGATTGAGTGAACTCTTAGCTACCACATTATGCCACAAAATACTTTTTTGGTCGAGTCATACATTTTTGTCTGTAGGTAAGAATTGTGACTGAAGAAAGGACCACCCATCAGCCTCTTCTAAGAAAAGAACAAAGCTATGCTTCACCATGGGAAATTAACAGTTTTACCTGTGCCTTTGAACTACACTTTTTTTTTTTTTACTTAAAAGTGCATTCAATGCATGCAGCACTGAATGTGTTTGGCGAGTGTGTGAAATTGACGCTTCATCTTTAGTAACAGCCCTGTAGCCTTGCAAAAACCCAAGCCAGTTTTCCTCTTTCATGCTCACCACCTGTGAAGAATACTGTAGGTAATAGACAGATACAACGGAGTTCAATGTGCTTGTTCTTGTGCCCACTTGAAAATGGTGACTCAACACCCTTGTTTTCATTGATAGATTTTCCAAGAGGTAAAGAGCAGTGATATCGCTAAAACCTTCCGAAAGGCCATCAACAGGAAAGAAGGGATTTGTGCTCTGGGAGGGACATCAGAGTTGTCCAGTGAAGGGACCCAGCATTCCTATTCAGGTAATCATGACATGGTTGTGCTTAGGTGGGTACAGCGCACTGGGCAGGTACCTACTGTCATGCCTTAAAAAGCATGTTTCTCTAATTAAATAGACTAAGTAGTCTTAGTGGCATGGTTGGGTCTTGGGTCACATATTGGTCAGAAAGCTATGGTAGACATTGGTGGCTTGTAAGACACAGAGTAAAATCCAAGTAATAGTAGTCTTTATTACAGTGGAGGTGTACAGTAATATAAATACATTGCTATATATTTTGTAACTTCCCTAAAGATCGGTCAACCTGTTCTTTTGTTTCTACTAACTTATTAATTAGTCCCTAATGGCCACTATATTGCTTCCATGTCTCTGAGTATTCCAAGAGGATGAGCACATATTTGTGAAGCATTATCTCTTAGCAGCACTCTGCAACAAGCGTAGGGCTTGGGGGCCAAATGATTAACAGAGAGTATGAACTGATTTCTTGCTTCATATAATTTTAGAGGAAGAAAAATATGCTTTTGTTAACTGGATAAACAAAGCTTTGGAAAATGATCCCGATTGTAGACATGTCATACCCATGAACCCAAATACTGATGACCTGTTCAAAGCAGTTGGTGATGGGATCGTGCTCTGGTAAGAGGATAGTTTGGTTTTGTACTGAGATTTCCAAAGAATCTCCACAGAATACATGTATTTGGTTGTGTGCTTGGTTATTTAGCTGTTTGATGTCAAGAAGGGGTGGGGGGGGCAATTGCCCAGGTTTTGTCTTTTTCATTTAATATCTAAATCTATGTGTAAAAGTAAAAGTCAATCACAGAGTGGGGACCTCTTTTATAGGGTAAAATTTTGGCTTCCAATTTCTCCTCATCACTGAGAAAGCAGAACATTATAATTTTTTCAAACATAAGTGTGTCAGTGTCTATTCATTCTGAAGTACCTTGGCTTCCAACAAGAGAAAAAGAAGCTAGCCTTCAGTTCTAACTCTCCAGTGATCTAATTCTGAAAACTGCTTTTGTCGCTTTAGCTGCATTAGAGCCAGCAGTATCTTGGCAGAAGTGATATAAGATTATCCACACTGTCCATTACTGCTCCTGTTTTCAGAGATGGCTTTGCCACACTGTTCTAAAATGTACTTCATTATAAGTTCTGAGTTCCTATGCAAGCCTTCCCACTTAGTAGCTGTGGATGGGGTCTAGATAGTCAGAGCCTTTTACATTTCACTTTCCCCTGTGGTCTTCATAGTATGGTACAGTTTGGACATCGTGAAAGAAAAAATCCAAAATCTGAACCTTTAGTTTTATTTTTGTTCATGACTTTATTAGCATATATTAATAATATATGATAATGGGTTGCATTATGACCTTTTCATATACATACATGTATGTATGTGTATGTATATGTATACATGTGTGTGTGTTTGTGTGTCTGTGTGACAGATTTTGATCATATTCCTACGGACATTCCTGTCTGCTCCCTCTCTCATTCCTACTGATCTCCATCTTCTTCCCATCTTACCCTCTTCTATTTTCATATCTTTTTTTTTTTTCAAAAAAAAAAACCTGTAAGTGTCATCAGGCATACACACAGGAGCAAGGGTTAGAGGATAGTTACAAGACCATCTGAAACTTCAAATTCTGATAAGGACACTGTAAGTGGAATATCCGTAGCTGACCTCAGGTGATAGATATAAACAAAGAGCAGATTCCCCCAAATACTGCACAAAATTGCCTCTGTTCCAGCGCCACACCTCAGTGGCATAAGATGAACTAGCATGTTCATGGCAATGATTTTCAAACTCAGCAATACACTGTGCAGGGTGGCATATTCCTGTAATCCCAGCACTCAAGAAGTGGGGTCAGACAAATATCTGTGAGTTCAAGGCCAGCCTGATCTACTATGTAATCAGTTCCAGGACAGCCAGGGAGACATAGTGAGATCCTGTCCCAAAATAAAAAAGAAGGAGAGAAAGAAGGAAGGAAAGAAAGAACAGAAAAAAAAACAGATAAAAAAGAAAGAATAGGGCCGGGCGTGGTGGTGCACGCCTTTAATCCCAGCACTCGGGAGGCAGAGGCAGGTGGATTTCTGAGTTCGAGGCCAGCCTGGTCTACAAAGTGAGTTCCAGGACAGCCAGGGCTACACAGAACCCTGTCTCGAAAAACCAAGAAAAAAAAGAAGAAAGAATAAAAAACAACAAAAAAGCAAACCTGCCAGGCAGTGATGGCACACACCTTTAATTCCAGCACTTGGGTGGCAGAGGCAGGCAAATCTCTATAAGTTCAAGGGCAGCCTTGCCCACATATCAAGTTTCGGGCCAGCCAGGGCTACACATAGAAACCCTGTCTCAAAACAAAGCAAAATTTAAAAAAACAAAACAAAACCTTACAACCTTAGCATCACAAAAAAATTAAAAGCAAAACTTAGATTCAGGTTGTATGTATGTGTGAGTGGGTGTATGCATGTCTTTGTGTGTGTACATACATATGTGTAATGGAATATGAATAAAAAGTTGTTTTCAGACCTGGGCACTCCAATATGTCATCATATTTTGTCTAATCAGCAGTTTGGACATACATAGTTTTTGTGGTCAACATGATAAATGTCATCTCTGGCATTTTGTATTTTTTTATTATATGTGTAGCTTCATGGGTTTATGTATACCACATTGTGCAGGTATCTGTGAAGGCCAAAAGAGTATATAGAATTCCCTGAAACTGGAATTAACAGGCAGTTGTGAGCTGTTCAGTATTGGTGCTAGGAACCAAACCTGGGTCCTCTACAAGGGAAGTAAATGTTCTTAACCCCTGGGCCATCTCTTCAGCCCCAGATTGACTTTATTTTTTATATATTGCATGAAAGATAGTTTATAATAAACTTTACCATTCATGACCATTCATGAAGATGTATTCAAGTGTTGTTAATAAAAAAGCAAGTATGTCCCAAGATAGTCTCAACTCGGTATGTGGTCCAGGATGGCCTCAAACTCATGATTCTTTTGCCAACATGCTCTAGTGCTGAGACTATAGATTCCTCTATGTCCTAATTAAGTGATGCTGGGGACTGAACCCATGACCTCATGCAGGCTAGGTAAGCACTCTACAAACTGAGCTACATCTCCAAACTTGAAGGACTCTTTAAAAGTAAACCAACATTTGTTTGTTTGTTTCAGCAAAATGATCAACCTTTCAGTTCCTGATACAATTGACGAGAGAGCAATCAATAAGAAGAAGCTTACACCCTTCATCATTCAGGTGCGCGGTGTTCTCTGCTCTCTCTTCCATGAACTGTGATTTGAAACAGAGGCTATAGACTGTCTGCTGGCCTCTAATCCTCAGAGCAGCTCTGAGTGTAGAATGTCCATTGATGTTTTAGACCATGAGCTGGGACTCAGAAAGGCTTGCGGTTGTGGGTCTTGTTGGAGAAGTTCACACTGGCACTGAGGTGTTGTTCCATATTGAACTCAAAGCCCTGTGTGCCTTTCATTGCCTATTGAGTTAAGATATGACCAAAGTGATCAAAAGGATTTAAGCGCTTTCTTAGCTGGTGTGCTTAAAGGATGGAGTGTGTTTGTTTTCCACTGAATGAGTAAGTATAGTACAGCAAAATCCCATCACGCAGCAGTGTCCTTGAGATGTACAGATTGGTTATTTCTAAAGCCTGGATGTATGCCATACGCTGCTGGATTCCAATTCAGGCAATTTTAGAAAAATCCATTCACATGGATATATTTCCTTTGGTTACTTGACTTTTTTTACTTTAGAATTGACATAATTCAAAAGCAACCAGATAAAAAGAAAAGGTCCACTTCCTGTCGAATTGTGGAAAAAAAAAAAGAATACAAGTGAGACTGAGAATTGCTGCCACTTTGCTACTTAACGCTGAACTCTGCAATTTGTTTTCTGTAAATGTGGGTGGATGAAATTAATACCTCGTATTAATTTCTCAGCTTACTGGTATTTTTCAGTGAAGGCTGAAGTGGACTGGGTGTGGAAAAAGGAAAAGGTCAAGAAGTGCATAATTTGGCTGTCTTGCAGGAAAACTTGAACTTGGCCCTGAACTCTGCTTCTGCCATTGGGTGTCACGTTGTGAACATTGGTGCCGAAGATCTGCGGGCCGGGAAACCTCACCTGGTTTTGGGACTGCTTTGGCAGATTATTAAGATTGGCCTGTTTGCTGACATTGAATTAAGCAGGAATGAAGGTAATGGGGCACAGTTGTTCTTTTGAAAGATGGATATTGTTCATTTTTACTTTCTCTTCATGGAAATTGCCAGGCTCGCACTTAACCGAGTTGAGCTGATGGTAACTAGAATGAATCCAGAGCTATTCAGGAAATCAAGCCATACGCCTCTGTTCTTTATCTGTAGCTAACATGACAGTTCACATTGGATTTTAGTATAAAGACATAAAAACACAGAGACGTTGATATTGGGTGCCTTCCTCAGTCTCTCTCTACCTTAGAAGTGTGTGTGTGTGTGTGTGTGTACATGAACCTCCGACTTATTAATCCAGCTATCCAAGCTGGCCAACGAGCCCCAGGGATCCTTCTGTGTCCACCTCCCCAACACTTGGATTACAGATGAGCACCACTGCACCCAGGTTTATACAAGTACTGTGATCTAAGCACTGGTCTTCATACTTAAACAGCAAATAATTTACCAAGCGCTTCCCTCCATCCCCAGGCTTACTTTGAGTCAAGGTCTATCTCTAAATCTAGAACTTGCCAATTTGGCTAGATTGCTGCACAGCAAACTCCCAGAGCCTGGCACACACTCCACCCCATCCCACCCCACCCCAGCTTCCACTTGTACAGCTCTAAAGAGTACAGACTTGTGCTACCACACTTGGCTTTTCTTTCACATGGGTGCTGCCAATCGAACCTGGGTCCTTGTGGTTTCACAGCAAGCCCTTTACTAACTGAGACATGTCTTTAGCCCAGCGTTTGGGGACCTGGAAACTAGGTCTCGATTACCAAACAAAGTTTCGAAAGACTGATGCTGCATGCCTGTAATCCCAGCACTTGGGAGGTTGAGGCATGGGTTTGTTTCAAAGTAAAAGGGCGGGGGGCCACTCAAGTGCTCGGCCTGGCCACTGTCACATGACACACTGACTGAGGCGTTTCTATCTACAAGCACTGGCAGCTTTGCTTCGAGATGGTGAGACACTGGAGGAGCTTATGAAATTGTCTCCAGAAGAGCTTCTGCTGAGATGGGCCAACTTCCATCTGGAAAACTCAGGCTGGCAAAAGATCAACAACTTCAGCGCTGACATCAAGGTAACTGTGCAAAAAACCATAGCGTTCAGGTAGATACGATGGCTTCAGGGATTTTATCCCATTGTAACAGAGACAAAAATGATAGGATATCACCAGGCCCTGTTGTCTTTCATGTTCTGAGATAAGGTCTTGCTCAAATCTGCTCAGTAATTAAAGATGTGACTTGCCATACTCACATTTTGTGGGGTGTTCAGGATTAAATCCAGAGTTTTCTCCATTCAAGTCAAGCATAGTGCAAATGGAAGCCATTGTGATTTTTTTCAGATGTGATTGGACTCTGTAGGCCAGGTTGGCCTACAGCTCACTCTGTCAGCCAGGCTGGCTTCAAAACTGCAGTGTTTCTGCCTCTGCCTAAAACCTATATACAGGCCTATGCCAAAGTACCTAGTCAGTGGAAACCGTTTATTATGAAGCCTGTTTTGAATATTTTTGAAAAGCAAAGAATCCTTGCATTAGTTGATCATGGGAAGCCTTCACCTCAATCCCCATCACTGTGGGAGAAGGGGAGAGAGATGAGCTAATTTCCTTAAGTATATTCTGATTTTAAAAGGTTAAATGCTCTCTTGCCAACCATATGTGTTTCTCGTTTAAGCTTTTCTGTATTTCAACTTTTGATTTAACATACAATTAACATAGTAGATGTTGTTTCCATAGGTTGCTACTCATCATGCTTTGTAATGCCATAATGTGTTCATTTTCTCTTTCCCTATGCTTCCTGGATTTCTGCTCTTCTATTTCATGCTTGTTTATCTGTCAAGCTTATTGACTTCAGTAATTCAGTGAAGGTACAGAAATACTTAATAGCTTTATTGGGTTGATGGCATCGATAAATTGTCAAGTCCTAACAATCACGTGCAAAGACAAAAAGAAAGATCTCTCAAATAAGAAGACAGAGAAGAATGCCTTATATTATCACAAAAGCTGCTCCCAATGTCCTCATCACCAAGGGACAATAAGATGCAGCTACTCTTTGGCAGTGTGATCACACTATTATGTTCAATTCTTTTGTAGGATTCCAAAGCCTATTTCCATCTGCTCAATCAAATCGCACCGAAGGGACAGAAAGAAGGGGAGCCACGGATAGATATTAACATGTCAGGTTTCAATGTAAGTATAGGTGCTTTTTCAGATTCTAGTCTTTTACCATTGCATGTTCCCCCCCACCCCCCTTTGGATTGTTGAGACAAACTCTTGTTACATAGGGCTCTAACCTGCTATGTAAAGCAGGCTTGTGGTTAACTCGTAGGCATCCACCTGCCTCTGCTTTCGCTGTATTGGGTCTAAAGATATGTGCTGCCACACCCAAATAATTTTGCTTAAATTCTATCAAAATTTCTGTGGAACTTCATGTAGTGGTGTTGACACTTTTCAGATTGCTTTAGAGGACGTGGTACACGTGACTCACAGGAGAGAAAGTATACTGATTTATTTTGAGAACTTGTGAGTTCCATAATTTTGATGGTACTGTATTTTATGAATGACATAAACATTCAAAGACTATGGGGAAATAAGCATTACTCCTGGCTTGTTCCCCATGGTACTGGTAAAGGGCCAGCCCATGCATTAAGAGAACTACCTGGGATAGTTTGTTCTCTCTCAAAATATAATTACAGACACAGTCAGAGGTATGTCTCCAAGTTCATTCGAAATCAAGCTGATATGCTAGAGCACAGTCCTCTCACCCCTACTCCCACTGGATCCCCTCCCCATTTCAGAGGCCCCTCCTCTTGTGGTTTGACTGTGATGTGTCCCCCACAGGATCATGTGTTTAAACACTCGCTTCCCAGCAGGTGGCGCTGTTCAGGGAGGTGGTGGAATCTTTAGATGATGAAGCCATGCTGGAGGAAATCCATCACTAGAGGTGGGCCTTGAGTCTGGCCCCACTTGCTTTGTTGGCTGTTTCCTCAGTGCAGAATCAATATGAGCAGCCAGTTTCCTGATCCTGCTCTCAAGCCCTCCATGCCTCACGTCACCCTTCCCAGGCATGACTGCCTCTAGCCCTCTGGACCTGTGAACCAGGTCTTTCTTCCTTAAAAAAAAAGAAAGAAAAGAAAAGAAAAGTAAAGTAAAGAAAAGAAATCAAGCTGAATTGATGGTCAAGATGAACCATCCCACTACCAGGTCCTCCCTGTTTGATGTTTTTCTACTGTGTCCCTTTGAGTCGTCCCCCACAATCCAGCCAGGATTCCCCTACTGGCTTTAGAATTTGGTCCATCAGCTTAACATTTAAATTCCTACAAAATATTACCCACCTCTGTCAGTCTGCCCTCCAAAACCTCTTTTCACCTTCATATAGCTGTCTTAAACTTGTCCAAACACCCCTCCCACTTTACAGTTATTGAGACAGTTTCTCTGCATAGCCCTGGCTGTCCTGAAACTCAATCTGTAGACCAAATTGGCCTTAAACTCATAGATATCTACCTGCCTCCACCTGCCTCTGCCTCCTGTGTGCTGAGATTAAAGACATATGCCACAACCACCCAGCCCAAACATCCTTTTTAACTCCAAGCCTATGATTGCAAGTTTTTTCAGATATGTTCTTTAAGTAAAAAATAAAGGGTCTGGTGAGATGGCACAGCTGTTAAAAAAATTCTTGCTGCTTTAGCTGAGACCAAAGTGCTGTTCCCAAACTCACAAGCAGTAACTCCAGATCCAGGAGATCCAAATGCCCTCTTCTGTTCAGGCATGTGTGTATGAGAGATATTCAAAAAAGAAGAAGAAAAGAAAAGCTTTTTTGAAAATAAAATATCCTGAGTGAGCTAACCAAATCACAAAAGAACACACATGGTATGCACTCACTGATAAGTGGATATTAGCCCAGAAGCTCAGAATACCCAAGATACAATTCAGAAAACACATGAAACTCAAGAAGAAAGAAGACCAAAGTGTGGATACTTCTATCCATCTTAAAAGGGGGGAGCAAAACACCCATGGAAGGAGTTACAAAGTATGGAGCAGAGACTAAAGAAATGACCATCCAGCGACTGCCCCAATTGGGGACCCATCCCATATACAACCACCAAACCCAGACACTGTTGTGGATGACAACAAGTGTTTGCTGAGAGGAGCCTGATATATCTGTCTCTTGAGAGGCTCTGCCAGTGCCTGGAAAATACAGAAGTGGATGCTCACAGTCATCCATTAGACTGAGCACAGGATCCCCAATGAAGGAGCTAGAGAAAGGGCCTAAGGAGCTGAAGGGGTTTGCAGCCCCATAGGAGGAACATCAATATGAACCAACCAGTACCCCCAGAGCTCCCAGGGACTAAACCACCAAAGAGTACACATGGCGGGACTCATGGCTCCAGCTGCATATGTGGCAGAGGATGGCCTAGTCAGACATCAATGGGAGGAGAGGCCCTTGGTCCTATGAAAGCTGTATGCCCCAGTGTGGGGGAAATGTCAAGGCCAGGAAGCAGGAGTGGGTGGGTTGGTGAGCAGGGGGAGGGGGGAGGGGATAGGGGGAGGGTGTTTTTCATAAGGGAAATCAGGAAAGGGGATACATTTGAAATGTAAATAAAGAAAATATCCAATTTTTTAAAAAAACACGCTTTTTTGAAAATAAAATATTTTTCTGAAACTGTCCATATTTAAAGTTAACTCTTAAAAGGAATGTGGATGAAAAGTTGGGAAACGGCATTTTTTTTTCCTTCTTCATTTTCCCAAGAGAGGTAAACTCAATGGAATACTTTATTCAGTTCTTAGATGTACTCTGGCGCCATCTTGGGGAACTTATAGGTACTACATATCCCTCATGGTTTTGCATTCAAAACCAATTTTATAAGTATCATGTGCTAGAAAGTACTATCATTTACCCAACCTATGATTGGATTGTAGGCGATGTGTGTGTGTGTGTGTGTATACACACATATATATGTATGTATGTATGTGTGTATGTGTATATGTATATATGCACATATATATACATATATATGGATGGCCTTTAAAATATGTCTTCTTTTACTTCAACAGGAAACTGATGATTTAAAGAGAGCCGAAAGTATGCTTCAACAAGCAGATAAATTAGGTTGCAGACAGTTCGTTACTCCAGCTGATGTTGTCAGCGGAAACCCCAAACTGAACTTGGCCTTTGTAGCTAACCTCTTCAATAAATATCCAGCACTAACTAAACCTGAAAACCAGGATATTGACTGGACTCTTCTAGAAGGTAAGTCAAAGGTCCTCTAATTCTAATGTACAGTCTGTACCATAAAACCCCAGAGGCCACAATGACGTCATTCCAAGCCAGTGAGTTGCTTTGTCCATTTAGATGCCATGCCGAGTGAGAACTGGAAACAGCTGGGTGGAGGTGGTGATGGAAGCAAAATATGCAAATAAAACAATCTAGTTGAGGAATGTGGCTCAGTGCCAGAGCTCTTACCTAGAACAGCCACCACTACAAAAGAAAAGAAAAAATCCAGACTCACCTATCAGGAGAAACACTTAGTAAACAAATGGCTTGCTTCAATGTTTAGTGCCATATCTTCCTTTTTTCTTTTTTGTTTTGTTTTGTTTTAAACCACCTTATTTATTTTGAGCAAAGAATCTCTTGTTCTGTTTCTTTGAGGTTGTTTTTAAGGTAGTCGTCTATTTTGGGACAAGCATTTAATGTGTCTCCAGTCGACCTCAGACTTAGTACGTAGTAAAGAATGACCCTAAGTTTCTGATGCTCCTATCTCTAAGTGCTGGGATAACAGGCATCATTTGTGGGTTTGAGGGTGCTAGGGAATGAAGCCAGAACTTCCTGCACTCTAGGCAAGGACTCAGTAAACTGAGCTACATTCCCCAGAGCCTTGGAGGTCGTTGTGAGACAGGGTCTTACCCTGTAGTGGATGCTTACCCTGTAGTGGTGGCCCTCTGTCCTCAGCCAAATGAGGGCTGAGATTATAGATATGAGCCACCATGTCTGACCAGATCACAGAAAGGTATACATACATGCAGAATTTAACTTATAAACTTTTGTAATCATATTTCATTTATCCGTAGTCAGAGTGACATACTAACATGTGGTGATTATCAACTCAGAATAAAGCATATAAAGTAAATCAATACATGCCCTGGTGCTATATGGACAAGACATTTAATCAATGAATGCACTTTGTGGATGTTTTCATAGGGGAAACTCGGGAAGAAAGAACCTTCCGCAACTGGATGAACTCTCTTGGTGTTAATCCCCACGTCAACCATCTCTATGCGTAAGCTGCCCTACTGCTCTTAGGAAGTTGTGAATAGCATGAGGAGATGTAGCATCAATAATGGCAACTCTAAAATCTTTCCACATGTTCATTTGTAGCAGATATTCTTATTATGAAGTATTCGTGATTTCCATCATCATTTTCCAAATACACAAAAGCCCAAATTCTTTCTTTGTCTGACTATTGGCTCTAAGTGATAGAAATGTGTCTTGAGGGAGTAGGTACTTTAAGTTTCTTAAATAGTCCTGGAATACTCATAACAAAGTGTTCATGATTCCTTCAGCCTTTGGCTTCTTGGCCAGACTGTTCTTTGCTGACATACAATGGTTTGTATCCTAATATTCCTTACCTTCACTATTTTCTTACCATCTACCATTCACTACCTGTGAACTCTATTAATCGCATTTACATATATGTCAAAATCATATTACTTGTTTAGATACATCGTTGTTTATTATACATCTATTTGACTCTCAAGTAAGGTTTGGGGTTTTCATCTTGTGTTTCCAACCTTTATAACACTTTTTGCTTACAATAAGTGTGCATCCTTACAATTATCATTGTTGTCTTCGTCGAGACAGTTTCTCTGTGTAGTTCTGGCTGTCCTGGAACTTACTTTGTTGACCAGGATGGCTTCAAACTCACAGAGATCTGCTTGACTCTGCTTCCAAAGTGCTGGGATTAAAGGCCTATGCCACTACTGCTGCCCCTTCTTTTTTTTTTTTTTTTAAGACAGGTCAGGAACTCACTGTGTAGCCCTGACTGTCCTGGAACTGGCTGTATAGACCACTCTGAACTCACTCACAAAGGTCACCCTGCCACCCCCTCCCAAGCCTGGGACTAAAGGTGTGTGCCACCTTGCCCAGCTGTGCTCACATACTATTAAGTGAGCTGAATGGTCTTGGCTCTATTTTCAGCACAAACATATGAGTCGTAGGAACTGTGACTTTATAGATCTTGGGTGATTTGTGTCCCTGCTCATGATCACTGATGGAGTTCTGTTTCCCATTGTTAGTGACCTGCAGGATGCTCTGGTGATCCTACAGCTGTATGAGAGGATTAAAGTTCCTGTGGACTGGAGTAAAGTTAACAAGCCTCCATACCCAAAGCTGGGGGCCAACATGAAGAAGGTAGAGAACCTTGAACCTTCTTCATTTCTTTCTTTTACTTTAACACCTCTAGACCCGGAATAGAGAGATGGCTCAGTGTTTAAGGGCACTGGCTGCTCTTCCAGGACACCTGAGTTCAATTCCCAGCACCACATGGCAGCACACAACTGTCTGTAACTGTAGTTCCAGGGGATCTGAACCCTTCACAAGAACATACATGCAGGCAAAACACAAATGCAAATGAAATAAAAATAAAAATGATAGATAAATAGATAGATAGATGAAAAACCTCTAGACCCTAAGCTGCTTCTGGAGGAAAGAACTAGATCTTGGCATTGAGAAGATACTTACCATTATACAACACACACACACACACACACACACACACACACACACATACACGGGGTGGGGAGAGAGAATAGAGATTGAACAAATGACAATATTTAACCGTTACTTTGCTTTTGTCCATTTGCAGTTAGAAAACTGCAACTATGCAGTTGAATTAGGGAAGAATCCAGCTAAATTCTCCTTGGTTGGCATTGGAGGACAAGACCTGAACGATGGCAACCCTACCTTGACCTTGGCTGTAGTCTGGCAGCTGATGAGAAGGTATCGTGCACAGTATTGGCTATGGAAGCGTCAGAGTAATATGCATATAGGAATTCACCCTTAGTATATTTTCACTGCTTAAATTAATCATTTAGTTCAATGAATATACTTCAGAGCTCATTGTACTTAGACTCTAAAATGACTTTGCTATGAGTGTATGTTGGAGCTTCACTGGGAGATACCTCCTTGTGAGTTAGGTAGAACTGTAGCTGTTGCCAGTCTTGGCACAAAAGTCTGAGGTATAGACTTAAACCTGATGCAATGTCACTGAATAACCTTAACAGATGTTCTCATGGAGTTCCCTGACTAAAACTGTCAGAGGGTTTGCAGCTCCAGCCCAGTCGTCTAGGATATACTTAGCATGCATGGAGGCTATCCTCAGAGCCCCGAAATGAATAAAGAAATGTTGTCAGAAGCCCAGAATTGTGGCTCATACTTGAAATCTCAGCACCGAGGAGTCTGAGGAGGGGAATTGGCTAGTTTGAGGCCAGCTTGGGCTACATAGTGAATTCTAGGACATCCTGAACTATAAAGTTCAACCTTGCCTCAAAGGAACAAACCAAGAACATTAAATTATCAGAAGTCTGAACATCTCTATGTCTCCATTTGGATATGACCATCAGGGCCAGCAGGGTTAGAGCTCCTGTGCCTGGCTTGATGACCTGAGTTCTGTTCCAGGAACTCATGTGGTGAAGGAACAAAACCATGTCCTGCAAGTTGTTCCCTGATTTCCATAGGGGTACCATGACATACATGTGTTCTAGTACATATAAATAATTACAATTTTTATAATTCTTTAAGAAATTGAAGATTCCTTTACTTGATCTATTTTTAATAATTCTTTGAGAATTTCATACAGTCAGCTCTAATAACTTCCAGTCCCACTTCCAGCCCCTCCAACCCTGCTGGATTCCCCCACTTCTCCTTCCGACTTTAATTCCTTTTGTTATAACTTACTGGGTTATATAATGCCTCCCATATGTACAGTGTGGAATCTTGCATGTGGCGCATGGGAACCTATTAGAAGCCACATTCCATAATAAAAACTGAGTCTGGCACCCAGTCATATCAATTGTCAAAACTAGGAGTGTGGCACCATGGGTCCTTTCTCTATCCATGCTGTAATTCTGTGTCTTTATCTTGTATGGGTCTTGTTCAGGCAATGACAGCTGCTGTGAATTCAATGAGGGCAAACAGACCTGTCATGAACCTGGAGGCAGGAGCTGATGCAGAGGACATGGGTGGCGGGTACAAGGGTGCTGCTTACTGGCTTGCTCCTCATTGCTTGCTCAGCCTTCTTTCCTATAAAACCTAGCACTACCATCTCAGGAATAGAAGCACCCACAAGGGGCTGTACCTTCTCCCTTCAATAAATTAAGAAAATTACTAACAGCCAGGTCTTGTGGAGGCATTTTCTCCATTAAGGCTCCCTCCTTTGTATGTCAAGTTGACACAAGACTAGCCAGCAGAGAGAGGGGGGTGGGAGAGGAAGAAGGAGAGGGGAGAGAAGAGAGGATGACCTCAGGTGTCATGCTCAGGAACACCATCCGCCTGCTTTGAGATCTGTCCACTCCCCTGAGATAAAGATCAAGCTTTTCGCAGGGACCTGGGCTTAGCTCTTTGGCTAGGTTGGTTGGCCAGTGAGCCCCAGGGATCTGCTGTTTTCAGCTGCTCAGCACTACAATTACAATCACATGCCCACATGCCCGGCATTTCTTTATATAGGTGCTCCTGTTTGAACTCAAGTCTTCATGTTTGTGTTTGTAACACAAGCACTTTACAGACTGAGCTATTTCCCCAATTCCTCCTTGATACACACACACACACACACACACAAGCATGGCTCTTTGCACAAAGTTACTTTTATTATGTGTGTATATATACTAATTTTGTATATAATTTCTATACATATGCATAAACTGTATGTGCAAGAGTGAGTAAATAGAGCAAGGCTCATACCACTGCCTCAGATGGATGTCAGAGTCTAAGTTTGGGGAATCATTTTTCACCATCCACCCTGTAGGAATCAGATTCACGTGCATCAAGCTGTTTTTCCCACTTGCCCACCTTGCTGACCCCCCATGAAATATTTATGATAAAAATGTACATGAGGTATATTTCTAATGTTTGCATTTTTCTTCATAGAATCCATTGTGACTCTCTTCTGCTGCTTTTCTTAGATATACCCTTAATGTTCTGGAAGATCTTGGAGAGGGTCAGAAAGCAAATGATGACATCATTGTAAACTGGGTCAACAGAACATTGAGTGAAGCTGGAAAGTCAACTTCCATTCAGAGTTTTAAGGTCAGCATACTGATTAATATACACTGTGTTTGCTAGATAATATCAGTTGTTTTAAGGACAACCTTGAGTTTTTTTGTAAGAGTTATTATTGTTGAGCTAGTGGCAAAATGTTCCTTTCCTTGGTCAGGCTAACATAAAGAAGCACATGATCGTTTGTAAATAGTGAAATTCTTAGGCTTGTTGCCTTTTTCATAATAGGACAAGACCATCAGCTCCAGTTTGGCGGTTGTGGATTTAATTGACGCCATCCAACCAGGCTGCATTAACTATGACCTTGTGAAGAGTGGGAATCTAACAGAAGATGACAAGCACAATAACGCCAAGTAAGGGCAGCCATGTGCAATCGTTCGGAGTCATACAAAGAACACTGGTCCGGCCAGGCAGATCCACTCTAAGTCAAGCTCTCCCTCTTTGTTAGTGGTGACATCTGGGGAAGATCTCTTCTTTTTTGAAGGCTTTAACTTTTACTTTTTGTCTTAGTTAGGGTTTCCATTGGTGAGAAGAAACACCATGACGAAGGCAACTCTTTTTTTTTTTTTTTTTTTTTTTTTTTTTTGGTTTTTCGAGACAGGGTTTCTCTGTATAGCCCTGACTATCCTGGAACTCACTTTGTAGACCAGACTGGCCTCGAACTCAGAAATCCGAGTGCTGGGATTAAAGGCGTGCGCCACCACGCCCGGCTGAAGGCAACTCTTAAAAGGACATTTAATTGGGGCTGGCTTACAGGTTCAGAGGTTCAGTTCATTATCATCAAAGCAGGAGCATGGCAGGCATGGAGCTGGAGGAGATGAGAGTATACATCTTGAACCAAAAGCAGTCAGGAGAAGACTGACATCCTCTGGCAGCTAGGAGGAAATTCTCTTCTGCAATGGGTGTAGAAGGAGACCTCCAAAGCCCACCCCCACAGTGACACACTTCTTCTAACAATGCCATACCTCCTAACAGTTACCACTCCTATGGGTCAAGCATATTCAAACCACAATTTTAATGGCTTAAAGGGGATCCAGCTCACAGATAGACAATTCACTCATTTATGTATACAATCTAATGGTTTTGACCTTGCTCACACTGCTATATGACCACCAACACAATCAATTTTAGAACACAGTTATCAGATAAAAGAGACCCTCCCTGAGCACCCAGCAAACCTAGGTTCTAGCTCTATACCTGCCTGCCTTTAACTATTTTATCTGTCTGCTCTTTAGTGTCAATTATATAGCCCCTTCACCAACATCTCTCCCTTGTACACCTTGACCTTACTACTCTCTTCTCTGTCGTTTTATAAGAATTGCTTTGTAGAGGCCACATGGGATAATGAAACACAATGAGACCTCTAGTAAGAATGTGATTCTATCATTTGTAACAACATGACTGAATATGAAGATGATGTTAAATTTCAGATACAAAAATACCAGTATGGTGTGATCTTAGATCTGTGAGAGGAGACATCTTTTGTTTGGTTGGTTAGTTGGTTTGGTTTCATTGTGTTTGTTTGTTTTGAGACAAGGTGACTCACAAGGATTAAAGGGTTCACAAGAAATACCATTTTTAACCTATATTGTTATTGTTTGTGGGGAGGGTGTTTTGTCTGCAGGGATGTTGGTATACAACTTCTGTGTGTGCCTAGTGTTTGAATAGGCCAGAAAATTGTGTCATATCCTCTGAAACTGGAGTTACAGATTGTTGTGAGCTACCATGTAGGCACGTGGAATTGAACCTGAGTCCTCAGGAAGAGCAGCCAGTGAGCCATCTCTCTAGCACATGAGACAAATATCTTTAAACCACAAATTCATCATGACCAAAAAACAAAGCTAATTTTTATTATCTTAGAAGGTTTTGAACATGTTTTAAGAATGTGTTATCTCGAGCCAGGCTTGGTGGCACATGCCTTTAATCCTAGCACTTGGGAGGCAGAGGCAGGCGGATTTCTGAGTTTGAGGTCAGCCTGGTCTACAGAGTGAGTTCCAAGATACAGCTACACAGAAAAACCCTGTCTCGAAAAAAGAATTTGTTATCTCATTACACTGCACAGAGAATTTCATAATGATTATGCAGTCAACCTGACTAATTACACACACACACACACACACACACACACCTTTTTGTTGTGGGGGTAGGGGTAGGCTGTTTGTTTGTTTGTTTTTTCAAGACAGAGTTTCTCTGGCTGTCTTGGATCTCTCTGTAGACCAGGCTGGCCTCAGACTCAGAGATATCCCTGCCTCCCACATGCTGGAATTAAAGGTGTGTGCCACATGCCCTGACTAAAAATTTCATTTTTATATAAACTCAGTGCTTCAAGCTTTTCCTTTCATTTCATATTGGGAAGAAATGAGTAAATAAAATCCAAAATAATAAATTGTAAAAAATTAGTATAACTTGGAGCTGGAGAAATGAGCACTTGTTGCTCTTACAGACGACCTGGGTTCAATTCCCAGCACCCGCATGGTGGCACCTCCACTTCCAGGAAAGTTAATACCCTCCTCTGACCTCTTCAGTCATCAGGAACACACACGTGGTACACAAGCATACATGCAGGCCGAACACTCACACACATAAAGTAAATCTCATGGTTTGATCTAGTATAAGTTAAAAATCAATTCAAAACAAAAATTAAGCAGAAAATAAATGTGAAATTATTCATTTGTACTTTATGTTTTCTGAGACAAAGTGTCACTGTGTACTTCTGACTGATGTCAAACTTAACAGGGACTCTTTGGCCTCACCTTCTGCCCCAAGAGCAATATGGTCATAGGATTATGAGCATTGCCATCATGCTCAGCTCTTTGAGTTAGACATTCAATACAGAAATTTTACATCCCAGCCTTCAGGTTATAAAAGAGGAAGTACATCTCTTAAATGGTGTCCTTGGGCTGGAGAGAGGACTCAGTGGTAAAGAGCATTGGCTGTTCTAGAGGATGTAGGCTCGGGTCCCAGAACCCACATGGCGGCTCACAACTGTCCATAAGTTCAGTTTTAGGGGATCCAGCACCTTAACACAGACATACATGAAGGCACAACACCAAAGCGCATAAAAGAAAATTACTTAGTTCTTTTTTTTAAGTTAGGTATTTATTTCAGTTACATTTCCAATGCTATCCCAAAAGTCCCCCACACACTCCCCCACCCACTCCCCCACCCACCCACTCCCACTTCTTGGCCCCGGCATTCCCCTGTACTGAGGCATATAGAGTTTGCACGACCAATGGGCCTCTCTTTCCACTGATGGCCTACTAGGCCATCTTCTGCTACATATGCAGCTATAGATATGATTCGCATTCTTCTACATTATAACCACCAGTTGTGCCAGCACCATTTGTTGAAAATGCTGTCTTTTTTCCACTGGATGGTTTTAGCTCCCTTGTCAAAAATCAAGTGACCATAGGTGTGTGGGTTCATTTCTGGGTCTTCAATTCTATTCGATTGGTCTACTTGTCTGTCGCTATACCAGTACCATGCAGTTTTTTTCACAATTGCTCTGTAGTACAGCTTTAGGTCAGGCATGGTGATTCCACCAGAGAACTCCTAAACCTGATAAACAGCTTCAATGAAGTAGCTGGATATAAAATTAACTCAAACAAGTCAATGGCCTTTCTCGACACAAAGGGCAAACAGGTTGAGAAAGAAATTAGGGAAACAACACCCTTCTCAATAGTCACAAATAATATAAAATACCTTGGCGTGACTCTAACTAAGGAAGTGAAAGATCTGTATGATAAGAACTTCAAGTCTCTGAAGAAAGAAAATAAAGAAGATCTCAGAAGATGGAAAGATCTCCCATGCTCATGGATTGGCAGGATCAATATAGTAAAAATGGCTATCTTGCCAAAAGCAATCTACAGATTCAATGCGATCCCCATCAAAATTCCAACTCAATTCTTCAACAAATTAGAAAGGGCAATCTGCAAATTCATCTGGAATAACAAAAAACCTAGGATAGCAAAAACTCTTCTCAAGGATAAAAGAACCTCTAGTGGAATCACCATGCCTGACCTAAAGCTGTACTACAGAGCAATTGTGATAAAAACTGCAAGGTACTGGTATAGCGACAGACAAGTAGACGAATGGAATAGAATTGAAGACCCAGAAATGAACCCAAACTTAGTTCTTTTTTAAAAGAGTGCAAATGTGGGGGCTGGAGAGATGGCTCAGGGGTTAAGAGCACTGATTGTTCTTCCTTGACATCCTGAGTTCAATTCCCAGCAACCACATGGTGGCTCAAAATCATCAGTAATGTTATTTGATGACCTCTTCTGGTGTGTCTGAAGACAGCTATAGTGTACTCATACATAAAATAAAGAAATAACTCTGTTTTTAAAAGAGTGCAAAGGTGTTCTTGCTAGGAAAAAAAAAACAAACATCTTGATTTTTGTTTCCTCCAAAACTAGGTACGCAGTATCGATGGCTAGAAGAATCGGAGCCAGAGTATATGCCCTCCCTGAAGACCTTGTGGAAGTAAAACCGAAGATGGTCATGACTGTGTTTGCCTGTTTGATGGGCAGAGGGATGAAGAGAGTGTAAAACAACCAATCTCAATAGAACCAACCTTACTCTCCGGTGCATGATTACCAAGTCAGCTAGTCCCAGGTGAAGTGCTCATGGCTTCAGAAGTCTTGGTCATTTAAAGGACTTTTAGTTTTGATTAGCAAAACTAATTAATCGTGACAGCCTTTGGAGAAAGCATTTTAGTAAACAAGCAACTCCTCTTTCCCGTAGAGCTGATCTGTTCAGCACACCTGAACATGCTCACAGCCAACCTTTTGCACTCTCCTCCTAGAATGCTGCCCTTGACATTCCGGCTTGCTTTGTATTATCTATGTATCTTTTCCCTCCTGGGATATCCATCTCTTGAGACTTGCCTAGATGTGTAGATAGGAATATTCTTAGCTCATCCTTTTGCTTTCCACATTCTAGCAGTTCTTTCTGGAGAATCCTGCTCTGATGCTGTGTGGAGATGAGTGTTCTTTGTTTACTCTGTAGTGCTGAAAATCCGCTGAAGTAACTGGCTGTGCAGAATGTACTAGAAGCTTTTCTCATTCTTTTAGTCTTAAAATCAGTATCTTTTTACAGTATTCTTTCTACATGGATATTTTTTGTACATTTAAGAATATTTTGATTACATCCGACACGTCTGCTGATTTGCTACTTTTTAAAAAAGGGGTCTTCATGTAAGTAAAACATACAAAAGCATAAATTATAGGTGGAAGAAAGTGGACCCTAAGGTTGCATTTCCCCCTCACACCCAGGCTCAAAGGAAATGAAATATTTTGTCTTCAATAAGTTGGTCCGATACATGCTTGTTTGTTTGGAAATCTTTATCACAAAACTCTTTTTCAGTCTAAAATGCTGTTGAACATGACACTTTTGAAGAGAGGGTGGGCTCAGAATTTAGACGGGAATTTGATAAGCAAAGAATGCTAAAATGTACAATGGATTTTTAATTTTACACCTATAACAAGGAGATGTGGTCTCAGAAATGGGAAAGTATGTATGTCGGACTTGATGTACTCTTGCTCTGTCAAGCTCTTTGCTATAGTTCTCAATATCATTATGTTAATCTAAATCTGAAAAGTGATGTAATCTGGTAGCATCATAGTAGTCCAAATAAAGGCATTTGCATAATAATTATTCTCTACTCTCTTTTGTTTTAATGATTTTTCTTAGTGTGGATACATAGGGGGCTGTGGGGGTGAGTGGGGTCATTTCAGGGGATGTCTATGGCCAACAGAAAGAGCATTGGTTCCCCCTGGATCTGGAGTTACAGAAAGTTGGAATCTGTTTGATGAGGATGCTGGGCATCAAACTTCAAAAGAGCAGCACGCACTCTTAATGGCTGAGCCATCTCTCCAGCACATTGTTTTGTTTTTGAGACAGGTCTCCCTCTGTAGCTCAGGATGGTCTTGAACTTAAGTCTCTCCACTTCAGCTTCCCCATGTCTGCCCTGAGTCTCTTCTTGGTGTTTCCGCCCCATAGTGATGTGTCAATTGTGACCTGCATTTCCTCTGTTTTCTGTTATATTCTATAAAATCATTTGTATTAGATTTGGGCTTTGAGGGCTGAATTGGAGCTGTGGGACTAACTCAAGTTCAAATAAATGTTAAGTATAATTATTTCCTCTAATTCACCAGATCTCCTTGGGTGAGGGTATGTAGCTCAGTAAGAGAGAGAGAACATAATGTTCAAAAAGTACTGGGTTCAATATCCATTCCTCTAAAAAATATTTTATCCACCACCTCCTCTTTCTCTTCATCTTAAATCTTTTCAGTGTTGTCTAATGTGCAGACCCTGAAGTGGGAGGGTCTGACTGGCCAATGATGAGAAATGATTCACCTCTTTACAGTTGTTATTGGGACTGGATAATTCTCTCTGAACACTTTACAGGGTACAGAGGTACCATGTAGCCTTTGTCTACTGGATGGCAAGGCCATACCTCTGACTATATTTACCAAGTATCTCCATCCATGGTATCTTGTCCCATAGTATACAAAATGAACCCTTGTTGACAAGTACAGTGGGTTATGGTACACTTTTAAAGTTTTGTGTGGGGCTGAAGAGATGGCTCAGCAGTTAAGAGCACTGACTGCTCTTCTAAAGGTCCTGAGTTCAAATCCCAGCAACTACATGGTGGCTTACAACCATCCATAATGAGATCTGATGCCCTCTTCTGGTGTGTATGAAGACAGCTACAGTGTACTTATATGTAACAATAAGTAAATCTTTGGGCTGGAGCAAGAGGGGCCAGAGTGAGCAGAAGTCCTGAGTTCAATTACAAGCAACCATATGATGGCTCACAACCACGTATACAGCTACGGTGTACTCATATACATAAAATAAATAAATCTTTAAAATAAAAAATAAAGTTTTGTGTGATTAATGACATGCAGTCCAGTCCTTTTAGAGTCTAGTTACCTGACAATATTTTAAAATAGTTTGAATAGGCATGGTTACACACACCTATTGTTAGAACACCTGGGAAGCTAAACCAGAAGAAAGATGACATTTCTAAAACTGCCTAAGCAAAGTATCGAAATCATCTCTTAGAAACAAAAGAAGAAAGGCTAGTTTATGCATACTGTTTGAAAGTTTGGAAAAGGACTTTTCTAAAGATAGGACAATTACTAAAGACATAGACACAAGTTAATGAAACAAAAAGGTAAGTCTCTTTTAGGGGCTCAAACCCAGATATCCGCCCGCCTCTGTTTACTGAACGCTGGGGTTAAAGTTGTGTGCCACCACCACCCATCTTTCAAGGTTGTTAAAAAGGAGTGTGATGAGATAGATAGGCCAGCGTAGCCAATCAGGAACTGCTTCATCATATGGCCTGAGGCAAAAACAGTAAGTCAGCATCAGATTTTAGGCTCTAGAGTAAAGTTCCTAGAGCCCTAGCCAATCCCAGAAACACCCATACCCCCGGAGATAGAGCCAACCAACCAGGATAAAGGTTACCTATTCTTCCCTGGAATTGCTCTGATCATCTTTAAATTGAGCTGGTGAAGCTACCATCTCTGTCTCCATCCTGGTGAAAGGTAGATCCCTGTATGCTGGATTTCTGCAGAATAAATGCTCTTTGCTTTTACATATCATTTGAGTCATGGGTATCATTCCTCAGCAAATTCGACCCTTACAATTCCAGGGACTGAGGATGTAGAGATTGTTGGGTCCCTGGGCCTGGGAGGGCAGTCAGTTTAGCTTAGTCTGTGAATTCCCTGCCAATGAAAGAGAAGGTGCTCAGCACCTGAAGAACAATACCCAAAGTGACCTCTGGTTCCAATGTGTACATGCACACACATGCATCTTCATGCATGTACAGACAAAAGATGTAAAACTGTAAATGAGCAAAGGACAAAGCTTAGTACCACATGATACCCAAGTGCAAAAGCAACACAGTTGATAGTGTTTGCACAGTGTGCAAGGAAGTTTGGATTCTATCCCTAGAGCTTCATAAACTGGGCATGGTGATATAGACCTACAACACTAGCACTCAGGAGATGGAGACAGTTGTCAAAAGTTGAGTTATCCTCAGATATATAGCAACGTTGAGGCCAGAGGGCTATATAAGACCCTGCTTTTGTTGTTGTTGTTGTTGTTGTTGTTTTTGTTTTTCGAGACAGGGTTTCTCTGTATAGCCCTGGCTGTCCTGGAACTCACTCTGTAGACCAGGCTGACCTCGAACTCAGAAATCCACCTGCCTCTGCCTCCCGAGTGCTGAGATTAAAGGTGTGCGCCACCATACCTGGTGGCAAGACCCTGCTTTTAAAATAAATGTATAAAGTGGTTAGTTCCTGATTCTTACATAATCCTGTAGGTTCAGGAAGGAGGAAGACTGCAAATTTGAAATGATCCTGGGCTACAAATCAAGTTGGCCAGACTAGGTGAGATTCCATCTGAAGAACTAACACCATGGTGGCCTAAGTTTGTCATTTCATCGTGGGGGCAGAGACAAAAGGGTCAGAAGTTTAAGGTAGAACAAGGGAGATGGCTCAATGGGAGATCCTGCCTCAAAAACTGAGGTGGGGAGCAACTGAGGAAATCACCTTATGTGGAACTTTGGCCTTCGTACACTCACACAAACATGTGCACATCCTACAGAAACACTTGTGTACACCATACACACACAGGAATCAACAAATGTAAAAAGGTTCAAGCCAGATGTGGTTGTGCACGCTTTTAATTCAAGCACTCTGGAGGCAGAGGCAGGCCGATATACAAAATGAGTTTAAGACATCCAAGGTTACATAGAAAAACCCTGTCTCGATAAAAACAACAAGATAATAATAAAAACATTAAAACATGAAAACTGGTAGATTGGTGTCTGCTATACAGCCAATTAGGTGCCAACCTGGGATACATGAGACCCTATAAGCTATTTCAGAAAATAAATAGAGGAACCTTTAGTAAAGCCAGGATGATGAGTTGAACCAGAAATATATATGTATATGCCAGATTGCTAAAAAACTTCATTTGAAAAACAAGTAAATGGAAACAAAATACATTAAACAAGAATAACAGCCAGGTATGATGGCACTTAACTAGTCTTAGCCTGGGAAGATAAGAACAGAAGACCAAGAGGTTAAGGTCATTGTTTACTGTGCCAGCTCATACTAAATGAGACTCTGCCTCGAGGAAAACAAAAACGTAAAACGAGCTGTGCTAGACAATTTTATGCCATGTAACATGACTGAAGAGTCACTTGGAAAGAGAGAACCCCATTTGAAAAAAGAACCCCACGAGATTGGCCTGTGGGTAAACCTGTAGCTCATTTTCCTGACTGGTGATTGACTGGTTTGGATCCAGCCCTCTGTGGGGTGGACCACCCTTGGGCAGGTGGTCCTGGGTGCTGGAAGAAATCCCACTGAACAAGCCAGGAGGAGTAAGAAGAGTAAGTAGCACTCCTCCATGGCCTTTGCATCAGCTCTCCCATCAGGGCTTCAAGCCTTGATTTTCTACCCTGCCTTCCCTCAGTGATAAAGTATAACCATAGAAATATAAGCTGAAATAAACCCCTTTCTCTCCAATATGCTATTGGTCATGATGTTTATCACAGCAAAGGAAATATAACTAAGACCAAATTTTCCACATATTCCTGACTCCACACATACAACCCTCCCCATTTCAATATTGCACACTGAGAGTGTATGGGGGTGGTTCTGATGTATTGATCGGAAATCTGCATATGAAGATCCTGTTCCCCAATCTTTTTTTTTTTTTTGTTTTGTTTTGTTTTTTTTTTTTTTTCGAGACAGGGTTTCTCTGTGTGGCCTCAAACTCAGAAATCTGCCTGTTTCTGCCTCCCAACTGCTGGGATTAAAGGCGTGCACCACCACTGCCCCGATTCCCCAATCCATTATTTTATTTATTTATTTATTTATTTATTTATTTATTTTTTGGTTTTTCGAGACAGGGTTTCTCTGTATATCCCTGGCTGTCCTGGAACTCACTTGTAGACCAGGCTGGCATCGAACTCAGAAATCAACCTGCCTCTGCCTCCCGAGTGCTGGGATCCCAATCCATTCTTGATCCATCAATAAAGATACTAGCAGCCAAAGAGTTGGGCAGAATAGGTGGGACTTCCAGTATTCCCATAGGCAGGCAAGCTGACACAAGGGAGATTTCTCCATGCTTCAAAGGAGAAAAGGTGTCCAGCCATGTGAGGTCTCAGGCAGAGCCTTCGGGCCAGAGGTTAGATCCCTTAATCAGCCTCCAAATGCTGACACCATTGCATACACTAGCAAGATTTTGCTGAAAGGACCCAGATATAGCTGTCTCTGGTGAGGATATGCCGGGGCCTAGCAAACACATAAGTGGATGCTCATAGTCAGCTATTGGATGGATCACAGGGCTCCCAATGGAGGAGCTAGAGAAAGTATCCAAGGAGCTAAAGGGATCTGCCACCCTATAGGTAGAACAACAATATGAACTACCCAGTACCCCCCAGAGCTCGTGTCTCTAGCTGCATATGTATCAGAAGATGGCCTAGTCAGCCATCAGTGGAAAGAGAGGCCCCTTGGTCGTGCAAACTTTATCTGCCTCAGTACAGGGGAATGCCAGGGTCAAAAAGTAGGAGTGGGTGGGTGGGGGAGTGGGTGGGGGAGCGGGTGGGGGCCTTTTGGGATAGCATTTGAAATGTAAATGAAATAAATACCTAATTTTTAAAAAAGAAAGAAAGAAAGAAAAAGAAATGTACCAAAAAATAAAAATAAAATAAAAAGAAAAAAAGAAAAGAAAAAGAAAAAAGAAACCTAACAAAGCTGAGGGCAGGTTTAGGGTGCTGAGCTGGGAGTGAACAGAAGGTCACGCTAGTCAAGGGAGGCTTAGAAGAGCCTGGCCTTTGAGCTAAAGCAATATAAAAACAAGCTAGTGTGTGTGTGTGTGTGTGTGTGTGTGTGTGTGTGTGTGTGTGTGTGTGTGTATGTGTGTGTGTGTGTGTGTGTGTCTTTATTCCACGGATCCCATATTCTCTGGGCAGGGTCTGGTAGTGCAGTATGCTGGGTGGGAGCTTAAAGCAGGGTAGCGAAAACTACACGCTACAGAGAGGACTACATAAACTCCTTTTCAGGACCAGGCCTGACAACAAAAGAAAAGTCATTCATTCCAGGAACCGACCGCCATAACCCATCACCGTAAGCCAGGAATTCCAGGAAATTAGACCATAAAATCCCCCACCCAAAGATCAGCCTGAAAATAACCATGAGGACTGGAAAATATCTTATCTCAGGATGGGCCATTTGTGCTGGGCAATCTTATATGCTTTGGTTGTCTCATCCTATGGTTAAACATTCATGACATAGGAATGCAGACCACTGACCACCTGGCAGAAGCCAATCAGAACCTGATGCACATAGCTTCCCCAGCCCCCACCGAAGAAACTTTAGATTACTTAACCCACTCTTTAAGTTCTCACCAAATATAGAAAAACTAACATAGTAGCCAATCAAAACTGTACTAATGTCACTGCTTTGGCCCCTACCAATCACATGAGAGATTACCTAATCCTTCTAGAAAATTCCCATATCCCTGCATAAAAGGGTGCCTGCAAGCTCCTCTGGGGTCAACACATTGATGAGTGATTGACCCACCCACCCCATGCTGGTTGTTTCTGCAGAATGAGTGTTCATTGTCTTTGCATAATTTCTGAGTCTGGGGTTTTTCTTCAGCGATTTTCAGACCCTGACAACACTAGAAGAGTATGCTTCTTATGGTTAATAAACACATGCTAAAACATATAATATGAAGCTGTTTAAATTGCTTACACCAATAAAGACAAGGGAGGCAAAAAAGTGAGGTAAAAACCTGCTAGCTCAGCAAGGCAAATATTTTCTTAAGTATATACAAAGTATCTATTTACAAGCCTGATCCTACAACTAAACTGCTATCTAGGTTTTTTAGAAATCTCTATATGAGTCATCTTACTGATCTAGTCTACCTTTCTCTTGAGCTCCTCCAAACCCAAGAGGGCTTCTTTGCTCTTCCCTCAAATGCCTCCTTACTGCCAGCTGCTTCTCTGTTATTCCTGCAAGCCCAAAGAAAAGCCCTATCTCTTACACGGAGCTCCTTCCATAAAGGCTCTTCCAAGCCAAGAGACAGAGCCCTAACAAAAAAATCCAATTGCTTATAAAAAGAGGTTTCTAGCTCCACTCCTATTGGTAGGCTGGACCTTGTTACTATGTGCTCTGGTAGCTCAAGGCTGCCCATCTGACTCTCCCTCGGGTCATAAAGCAAAGACCACAAGACCCCTCCCAAGCACCTACCCTAAAATAGGCAGGAACTTTCCATTTTTAGCATTCTTATCTAAAGAGGCTCTGAGAGACACACCCAAACTGCATCTTTCCAGGACCCAACTAACTGCATGGGAGAAATGCAGTATCTATTTAAGCTTGTATATTTTGTTAACAATCTGGTTTTCTATGTACATTAATCAAATAGCTTGTAACAAATCCATTGTCACACGATGCTCTAGTTTTTGTTTCATGTAGTTACATTAGAGTTAGTTTATTTGGTTTTGTTTTGTTTTGGGGTTTTTTTTGTTTGTTTGTTTTGGCTATGCCTGAGATGAAAACCAGACCCCCAGGCATTCTGGTCAACACTTTAGCACTGAGCAGCACCCTCAGGCCTCACTCCATAGAACTACAGTCTATGAGTTTAGACAAACACATAATGACACATATCCAATGTGATCGTGGAGAACAGAATAGTTTCAGGATTGTGAACTCCTCTGTGCTCTGTGCATTTGCCTCCCACTGTTGCCAGGCAGCTGCTTCCATGGCTTTCTCTTTTCCACATTTTGAGACACACAGTCATACAGATTTTGGCAGCCTTCAAAGGGAACTCTTCCACCTGGTTGGATGCACTTGTCGAGAAAAACTAAACTTTTTTGTTTTGTTTTGTTTTTTAGTTTGTTAAGACAGGGTCACACTAATGACACGATGTATGTGTTTTATACATTCAGAAAACTGACAGGCAGTGTCAATCGAAAGAAAAGAAAAGATTCGAAAGAAAAAAAAAACCCACAGACCCAAGTCGTCATGGCCAAATTAATTAAAGCAAGCAATTAATTAAAGCAAGCGTTTTGTTTCATGTACACTGCTTAAGTAGGCTGCTTCTCCCTAACGAAGGGTTCGAGAGGTCACCACTCAACATGGAAAAAAATAAGGCTATTGTAGTTCAGGGGTAGGGTGTTTCCAAATGGGGGCAAACAGGCAGGGTTATATAAACATATCGGTTGAATTGCTCATAACCTCATGAAAACAAAGACATGTTGCAAGGTGGTCCTAAGGGACACATATGTACATATATAACAGCAGATGGTCATATTAACCTTTTAAAACCAGCCATGGTTGCTGTTTCCTGGAACAGGCAGTACAGCAACATCTGTAGTTATGGTTATAAGTGGGGCAAGGCCCAATCCTTGAGAAACACAGGTTTCTCACAAAGAGTAATGAACCTAGTTTATCTTTACCATAAGAAGGATTAAAAGAATAAGATAGAGACAGGCTGGTTTACCAGCTGGATAGAGGGCTCAGCAGTTAAAAGCCCTTACCTCTCTTACAGAGGACCAAAGTTCCTTTACCAGCACACAAATGGCAGCTAATAACGGCCTAAACCTCCAGGTCTGGTGGATATGATGCCCTCTTCTGGCCTCTGTGGGAACTGCATGCTTGTGGTGTACTTACATACATGCTGTCAAAATATTCAAACTCATAAAATAAATAATTTCAAAACATACAAAAAACTTTAAAAATCACACACACACATACACATGCACTTGTTTTTACGAGCATGAGTGCTTTACTTACATTTATTTCTGCAGGTGGTATATATGCCTGATACCCACATCAACCAGAAGACAAAGGTCAGATCTCCTACAACTAGAGTTGCAGACAGCTGTGAGCCATATTGTGGGTATTGGAAACAAAACCTTGGTCCTTTGGATGAGTAGCCAGAGCTCTTAACCATTGAGCCATCTCTCCAGACCCTGGCCCCCACATAAATATTATTTATAATTCATTATTTAGATAAGGTTTTTTATATCCCAGGCTGATGTCAAACTCATTGATGGTCATTTGAACTTCAATCTTCCATCTGGGAACCAAACCCAAGGCTCAGTGCTCATGCTTTGTAGCAATTCCACAAAACTCCCAGCCCTAAGCATCCTCTCAGCGCAGCCACCGCCCCCACACACAGCCTTAATGTGTATCGGGGTTGTGTCTGCATATACATCAGTAGAGCTGGCACACTCAAGGACAAAATTGATGTCCAGTTCCCTGGAACAGGAGGAACAGATGGTTTGGGGGCACCTTGTTATTGGTGGAAATTGAACCCTGATACTCTGGAAGAACAGTCAGGGCTCTTTATTGCTGAGCCATCTCTCCAGCTCTCCTGAGCACTTTTTCATGGCAAGGAGAGAGCAAAGGATTTATGCTCCAGGAGACTCACTTTGGCAAAATCATTTAGTTTATGTCAGGCCAGGAAACCTGCAGAGTAAAGGCTTTTGACTTTTTCCAACATAATACTTTTATCCATTGTTTGGGAATTTCACACAATGCGCCCTGATCATACTTTCCATTCCCCTCAGTTCCAACTTCCACACTTGAGTTCTCCCACTCCAAAAAAAAAATTTTTTTAAAAAAATACACCAAATCCAAGTTATGTTGTGTTTGACTGGAGCACGGTCAAACTCCCCATGGCCAGCCCCTTAAAGATAACTGAGTCAAGCCGGGCAGTGGTGGCCCACGCCTTTAATCCCAGCACTTGGGAGGCAGAGGCAGGCGGATTTCTGAGTTCGAGACCATCCTGGTCTAGAGAGTAAGTTCTAGGACAGCCAGGGCTACACAGAGAAACCCTGTCTCCAAAAAGCAAACAAACAAAAAAGATAACTGAGTCTTTCCCCAGCCCCTCCAGAAGCCATCAACTATGAAGAGCTACACATGTCAGCATCTTTATCATTATTTTTAATGACTCTCTAAAATGACATCTTGTCTAGAGGTATTGACTACTGCAGGCTCATAGTTGAGAATGAGAGGCATGTAAGGCTTCTTGCAACAACCTCTCCCACCCAATGCCCCAAAAGAAAATTGGCTTTTGACTTTTGAATGCCCATTACACCCTAACATGAAAGAGAAGGAAAACAAAGCAAAATCAGGAAAGGGTTTCTAAGGAGCTGTAATCCCAGCCCAGCGGTCTCCATGGGAAATTTCACCTGGGAGTCTTCCTTAAACTTGCAAAGAGGTAAAACTGTGGCCCCACCCTTTTCCTCTCCCCCAAGGGTTCTTCACTGGGAGGATGCAATGGAGATTTTAGGAGAGGCCCTGATGACCTGAAATGCAAAGCCTCAGGCTTGGCCAGGATAAAGCAAGTCCTGCTAGGCATGTCTGAAGCCCTGGGTTCCATCCCTAGCTCTGGGTAAAGAAAGCCATTTGAAGCCATTCCTGGCTTGGGGTTTAAATTCCTTTACTCTTTTATTTTCTATAGTGGATTTGGTGTCAAAAGAACACTCCTGAATCAGAAATCAGAAAGGACAACACATTAAGGAACCGTTCACAGGAAGCCCTTATTAACCAGGGCTTTTTCTCTGTTGTAATTCTGAGGCTTTGACCTCATGCGGTTTGGCTGATCCCAGACACAATGCCCTATCTAAGGCCTAGAGATAGTAAACACCAGCTTGTGCTATTTTCTTTCACCTGAAAACTAACTAGTAGCTATCTCATCCTCCCCTCCCCCACCCTTTCATCAGTACTGTCTAGCCCTAACCTCCCCAGGGCCAATGACTAGATAAATCAGGTCTCACTCCTGGAAATCATCCAAATTACCCAATCTTCAACCTGCTTACAAGGCCTTGCCCCTTTTCTACCTATGGGAACCACAACAAAAGCCTTTTTCTACAACCTCCTACCCTATTCCCAGTATGGTAGCTTCTTTCTTAGGACCTGTGAAGCACAAACTTTATTCTCAAACTTTGCCATCCCATGAACTATTGGTCTTACTGTACCCACAAGAGAATACACTACCTTGAGGCAGAATGTGTGCCTGGGATTCCAGCAGTTTAAAAGTGGAAGTAGGAAGATGAACCTTTTGAAGTTAACCTAGGTTTGAGAGTGAGTTTCAGGCCATCATGAAGTATAAGACACCATTTCTCAGGGAGAAAACCACAAACAACCAAATAAACAAACAAAAAACGTCTTTATCTGGGGTTTGAGGGGCTTGAACTACAACCCAAGACCTTGCCCATGCTAAGAATTCTTTATACTTTAGCTGGTTATGTTTAATTAAAAAAAAAAAATCATGAGGCAAAAGACAGGACAAGAGTAAAGTCCTCATACTTCTGAACTTCTTGCCTGTCAGATTGTCTAGGAGGAAGTTTTAATGTTTTTCACTTTTTGATCATTCCTTGAAATCATGCATCCAGACCTAGCAGACAAATTCTGGTATCATTTGTTTGGCTTTGATTGGCAGTTTTGGGATGGAACCCAGGGCCTCCCTCATGCTGGGCAAGTACCCCAGCTACACATATTACCCCATGTGCCCCTGGGAAATTTTTTTGTTTGTTTACTTTCATTTTGAGATGGCATTTGGCTGCCTCTGCCTTCTGAGGAGTCACAGATGTGGGTCACCAGGTCTGCTGGTACATAGATTTTTATAGCATTTCATCTAGGTTCCATCCAACAGTTACCTAGAAACAACCCAGCTTGCTATAAATGGACTGTTTGGACTCTCTCTCTCTCTCTTTCTCTCTCTGTGTGTGTGTGTGTGTGTCTCTCTCTCTCTCGCCTTTCTCTCTCTTTGACCTCTATCCCTCCCTCTCTGTTCTTCCACCTCTCTCTCCACATGTTCCCAGCCAGCCTCTTCCCTTCTTTCTCTCTCCTTTCCCTTTCTGTCCTTCTCTGTCCCTTTTCTTTCTTTCCCTCCACTCCCTACTCACCTCCTTCGCATTCCCCAAATAAACTTCATTTATATTGGTACCTTGGGACAGGGTGGGGGAGGAAAGGATGTCTTAGCATGGGTGCACTAAGACAACAGCATCATGCCTCCCGGGGCATCATGCCACCACATTACAAAACATATCAACTTTATCTATAAGGACATTAATGATTTCAAACACCTAGACAGCTACTCATCTGACAAAGTAGGAGTGTATGAACAGATGATTCAAACCAGACACCACTGGAGTAACTGAACTAACGTCTACTTCTTCAAACAGCACAGAGTCCAAGACAAGAGCACAGGGCATAGAGCATCAGCACTCCCCTGGCTAGGGGTAGAGTAAGGAGCGCTCATCATGCAGCAAATACATACATATATGTGAAGGGTTGGGAGTACAATCACAGCTGCCATATTTGCTCGAGTGTGGTCCCTATATCAGACTTTCTGGAAGCTATTTGGTCCATTTATAAACACAGCTGTACAAATAGGGTGGGTATATGCCAGAAATCCTTGAATCCCTGTGTCAAATCAAGGTGCCTGTCCTCCATGCAGTGGTACTATGTAACTCCTGTATTATGACTATAAAGTTTGACATGAACTGAACTTCCAAACATTAGGCAGTGTGTGTGTGTGTGTGTGTGTGTGTGTGTGTGTGTGTGCGCGCGCGCGCGCAAACCTATGTTAAAAATTCTATGAAGCTAATTATCTGGTTAGAACTACTCTGGTGGTTGTGGTGAATAGGACTGTTATAAGTCTCGAGACAAATTGTATTAGGCTATCTTTAGTCCATGAAGAGCCACCAATTGCTCACCTCTCTGTTCGAACTAACATCCCTGTAGTCACGTGTAAAATCCTATTAGTATGAACTAATAGACCTTCCACAAAGGCAAAGGCCAACAATGTGACAACTGAGCCTGTAATAAATTTTACCTAAAAATCAGGAGAAAGATGGGGGAGGGACGGGGACTAGAGGAGGAAAGGGAGACAAAGAAAGGGAGAGACACAGAGAGAAAACATATATGCCTTTAATCTCAGCACTTGGGAGGAAGGCACAGACAGGCATCTCTGAGTTCCAGGCCATCCTAGTCTAAAGAGCAAGGTCAGGATAGCCAGGTCTACACTGTGAAACCCTGTCTCAAAAAGAAATGCAAATCAAAAATGACTCTGAGATTCCACCTTACACCTATCAGAATGAGTATGATCAAAAACTCAAGAGATAGCACACACTGGTGAGGATATGCAGCAAGGGGAACACTTCTCTATTGATGGTGGGACTACAAATTTATACAACTATTTGGAAATCAATTTGGCAGTTTCTCAGAAAACTGGGAATAGTTATACCTCAAGACCAAGCTGGCCATATACCCAAAGATGCCCCCACTATACCACAGGGACACCTCCTCAACTATGTTCACACCAGCTTTATTCATAACAGACAGAAGCTGAAATGACCTAGATGTTCCTCAAAGGAAGAATGGATAAAGAAAATGTGGTATGTCTACACAATGGAATACTATTCAGCAATTAAAAACAAAGATATTACAAATTTTGAATGCAAATGGATGGAACTGGAGAATATCATCCTGAGTAAAGTAATCCATGCATGGTATGCACTCACTTATAAGTGGGTAGTAGCCATAAAATACATGATACCCATACTGTACTCCACAGATCCAAAAAAGACAAATAAGAAAAGAAGGCCCAAGCAAGGATACCTGAATTTCACTCAGAAAGGGGAATAAAATAGTCAAAGGAGGCAAATGGAGGGAGGGAGCTGGGCGGGAGAGGGGATGCAGAGGGGAATGGGAAGGGAATGGGATGGGTTGAGTATCAGGTATGGGAGGGGACAGGAGAGATGGCCAGATGGCCATGACAAGGAATGGAAATCTGCAATTGATGAGGGTGAGGAGGTAGAGGAGAATCTCTATGGTGTGATAGAGACCTTGGATAAGGGAGGTACCCAAGAATCAATGGGGGTGACCTTACCTGTAACTCACTATATTGGGGATATGGAGGTCAACTCCTGTAGCCAGATGCGAACCTTAGTTGAGTGGTAGAGACACCAACCCATCCATAAAACTTTCAACCCAAAATTTATTTATAATGTCTATAATAAATGCAAGGACTGGGTATGGAGCAAAGACTGAGGGAACGGTCAACCAATAACCAGCCCAACTTGAACCCTATCCCAGGGACAAGCACCAATCACTGACACTATTGATACTCTGTTATGCTTGGAGAAAGGAGCACATTGTTCTCTGAGAAGCTCTACCCAGCAGCTGACTCAGACAAATACAGACACTCACAGCCAAACAGTGGATGGAGTTTGGGAACTCTTATGGAGGAGTTGCCTGGGGGTGGGAGGTAGCGGGGAGAATAGGATAGGAACTCCACAGGAAGACCGAGTCAGCTAGATACCGTGGAGCTGGAGTTATAGGTGGTTGTGAGCATCCCAATGTAGCTGTTGGTACCCAAACTAGGAGGGACCATTAAAAAGGAGCAAGCACTTTTAACTGCTAAGCCACCCTCTAGTCCCAGGAATTGTGTTTTACTTTATTTGTTTGTTTGTTTGTTTGTTTATCTTATGTACATGAGTGTTCTGTCTGCAGTTATGTATGTGTGCTGACTATATTCCTGATGCTCTTGGAGGTCAGAAAAGGGCATTGGATCCCCTAAAAGTGGAACTACAGATGGTCCTAAGGCACTATGTGGGTTTTGGGGACTGACCTGGGGTCCTCTGCAAGTGTAATACTTGCTCTCAGCCACTGATCTAACTCTCCAGCTCCCTTATAATATGTGTTTTCCTTGTTTCTTTACATGCTGAGGATTGAAAACAGGGCCTTGCATATTATAAGCAAAGCTAATTTACCATTAAGCTCCTCTTTCAGCCCTTGAGAACAATGTGGCTAATCTTCACAAGAAATTATAAAATAAAAAATAAATTTTTCTGAATATGATAGAAAAAGTTATATAAGTATAACTTTCAAAACAAGGTTTTTATTTTCTATTTGTTATTTTATTTATTTGCATTTCTTTTTTTTTTAAACTTTATTCATTTAATGTACAAGCTCTCTGCTACATATACATGTGCCTGCCTTGAAGAGGGCATCATGTTCCCCTATAGAATGGTTGTGAGCCACCAGGTGGTTGCTGGGAATTGAATTCATGACCTCTGGAAGAGGAGCCAATGCTCTTAATCACTGAGCCATCTCTCCAGCCCTGCACTTCTTCTTTTTTTTATTTTATTTTTTAAAGATTTATTTATTTTATTTATGACTACACTGTAGCTATCTTCAGTGCTACACACACTCCAGTGAAGTCTGCTTGGCAGGCCAAGAGGCCTGGAAACACTCACGAGGCAAAGAGTTTCAAGGAAACTCAACCTCCTGGAACCAGGCATTCTCAAAACCCATATACTCATATACTCACACCCTATCCCTGTGTTAGTCTGGTGTATGAATCCACGTGCTCTCTTTTAGTATTATTTTATTATAAGTGCCTTTACAGATTGAATTCTAACATAGCTAAGCCTTCGCCAATGTTCGAACATCCTAGAAAATCCTTGAAGCCTACAAACTTGGAATTCAGTAGGAATTCAGTGAGAAGGTTACCTATTCAGTAACATTCAAGTTTACTTCTAGTAGAGACAGTGAAACTAATTAGGCATTACAAAGAACAGAGCTAGACTAGCTAGGGGCTGGTCTGCAGAGTGATTACTTAGGACAGTAGCCAGTCTCACCCAAACAAGGGAATGCACAATGGTCTAGCTAATAGGTGGGTTTACCATGTAAGAGTTAGGGAATCCCACTGAGACAGGAATCTTCACTACAGCAAGGTATAGCAGGCTACATTGCATATTAGAAGCAAGTTGGTGAATTCTTCTGACAAATGGAGATTCTCCACAGATACTTAAAAGAACAGCCAAGTTACACTCATACAAACTTTATCAGGGCCTAGGAAATAGGGGGGTTGTGGTATTGCATTATTCATGAGAAGGTCTGCTAGAGCAGAACCCCCTGGTGCTAGCTTTCACAAGGCTCAAAGGAGTAGCACAAATTGTGACTAGGTTGTGAAATCCTTACCTGTCATTAGCTGACCCTAAGCAGAGCTGTTTTGTCTTTACTGTAGATATCACCTGGTTCCTGTAAGTCCTTTTGAAGTTATTTCTTTGTTTTGTGTCAGGTAACTTCAATGTACTCTGCCTGCCATGACATCCTACCCCTTTGTTTGCTGTATTATATAAGACTGCTGTACACTTTGTGAAAATACATTCAGATTCTACACAATCTCTCATGTTGATTCTGTCTGTCATTCCTTGTCCACCTGCAACCAGAGACCCGTTCTACGCAGACAGGGACCAAAAAGGGTCTGTGGCACTTCAGACATACCAGGAGAGTGCATCAGATCCCATTACAGATGGTTGTGAGCCACCATGTGTTTTCTGGGAATTGAACTCAAGACCTCTGGAAGAGCAGATGGTGTTGAGCCATTTTTCCAGCCCCTACATTTCTAATGTTATCGCCTTTCCAGGTCGCCCCTTCGGAAACCCCCTAACCCATCCCCACTGCCCCTGCCCCAATGAGGGTGCTCCCCCTCCCATTCCTGCCTCCCCACCCTAAAATTCCCCTACAATGGGGCATCAAGCTTTCACAGGACCAAGAACCCCTCACAAGACCTCTCCTCCCACTGATGTCCAACAATGCCATGCTCTGTTACATACGTGACTGGAACCATGGGTCCCTCCATGTGTACACTTTGGTTGGTGGTTTAGTCCCTGAGAGCTCTGGGGGGTATGGTTGGTTGATATTGTTGTTCTTCCTATGGGATCGCACACCCCTTCAGTCCCTTAGTCCTTCCCCTAACTCCTCCATTGAGGTCCCCATGCTCAGTCCAATGCTTGGCTGAGAGCATCCCCATCTGTATTGGTCAGACTCTGGCTCAGAGTTCCTCCTCAGGCTCCTGTCGGGAGGCACTTGGTGTCTGCAATAGTGTCTGGGTTTGGTGTCTGCGTATAGGATGGATTCCCAGGTGGGGCATTCTCTGGATGGCCTTTCCTTCAGTCTCTGCTCCACTCTTTCTTTCTTTCTTTCTTTCTTTCTTTCTTTCTTTCTTTCTTTCTTTCTTTCTTTCTTTCTTTCTTTCTTTCTTTCTTTCTTTCTTTCTTTCTTCCTTCCTTCCTTCCTTCCTTCCTTCCTTCCTTCCTTCAAGGCAGGGTTTCTCTGTGCAGTCCTGGCTGTCCTGGAACTCACTCAGTAGACCAGGTTGGTCTCGAACTCAGAAATCCGCCTACCTCTTCCTCACAAGTGCTGGGATTACAGGCATGTGCTACCACTGTCTGCCTCTGTCCCACTCTTTAAAACAAGGTTTCTCCATGTAACTCTGTCTGTCTTGGAACTACCTTTTTAGACCAGGCCTGCCTCTGTCTATTTAGTGCTTGGATTAAAGGCATGGACCACCACTGCCCAGCTTTAGAAAAAATATTAGTTAAGATTTACACAAATGTACAGATTATTAATAGTCATAATTATTTTCTAGTGATGTTAGACAACAAATCCAAGGGATCACCACACGTATTGTTAACTTCTGCTTGGAAAGAAATATTATGAATTTAATTATTATCATAATCATAAAAACTGATCCCTTCCCAACAGTTTTGCTTGTGTGCACATGACATACACTTTGAGAAACTAATGTCTGATTCATTTCCACACAGGAAATAATTTATTGTCTTGGCAGATGAGATACATGAATTTATTTAAGCTAAAATTACGAATTCGCCAAAAAAGGATGCCTGGCCGAGGGTGTGTGTGTGTGTCTATGTTTCCCCTCTCTACTGACTGACAAGGTAAGATTTCTCTCAAGGCACTCAGTGTGACCTGATACCAGACGTATCTTGCAGCAGAATCAGTTCTGCTCCAAGTTCTGTGTACTTTTATTCCTTTTGTTTTTCCACTCTGGGCTTGAGCTTACGAGTGGACTTTGATTATTTCATTTACCTGCAGTGAATGCCGTGATATTTATACTTAAAAGTATACATTTATTTATTTATAAAGTTCCAGCAAATTCTTAAATAATATTATTTAGGAAACAAAGAAATCACTCTTTCCTTCATGAACTGCCTGTCACGACTATTTTTATAGCAAGAAAGCACCTATTTGTGGTGGTGATGAATGTGGCAGTGATAGGAAAAAATGCCCCAACCAAATATAAACAATCCCATCACACTCGTGGGAAAAAATTCACACAAATTGAGAGCTGGGTATGGTGTGGTGGCATATGCCTTCAGTTCTAGCACTTGGGAAATAGAGGCACTTGTGAGTTTCAGGTTAGCCTGAGTTAATACGATGAGACTCTGATGCCTTAAAAGATCATTTGAAATATCGGGTTTCATTGTTTCAATGTGAACTCTTTGCTGTTAAGTGTTTTACTCTAACTGCATCAGAACACATTGCACACTGTCCCTCCTATGCTACCAAGATTGATCTGTGGTTTTCAATAGTCTCTCTTCTGTCAAGTGCATTGTAAACATTCCTACCTATATTTTGCTTAAGTCTGGGGAGGGTGGCACAGTCTTACAAGGTCAAGCTTGAGGGAGAAGGATTTTTTACGTTCAACCAGCTTAGGCTACACTGTAAGACCTTGTATCCCAAACAACAAAATGAAGACACCATACAGACTAAGCATTTTGAATAAACACTCATCAGGCAAAGGACATGTAGGCTGCTTCACACTTTGGGTCGCATCAATAAAGATTTCAAGAATGCTCGTGGAAGGAGGTTTTAGTAAAGTGGGCTGCTTTCAACCAAATGGAAGAGGGACTATTTGAGTGGAGGTAGGAGACAACACGTTTAAAAGGGGATGTCAGCTCAAGCTGTACTACAGAGCAATTGTGATAAAAAACTGTATGGTACTGGTACAGCGACAGACAGGTAGATCAATGGAATAGAACTGAAGACCCAAAAATGAACCCACACACCTATGGCCACTTGATCTTTGACAAGGGAGCTAAAACCATCCAGTGGAAGAAAGACAGCATTTTCAACTAATGGTGCTGGCACAACTGGTGGTTATCATGTAGAAGAATACGAATTGATCCATTCTTATCTCCTTGTACAAAACTCAAGTCTAAGTGGATCAAAGACCTCCACATAAAACCAGAGACAGTGAAATTTATAGAGGAGGAAGTGCGGAAAAGCATCGAAGATATGGGCACTGGGGAAAAATTCCTAAACAGAACAGCAATGTCTTGTGCTGTAAAATCAAGAATTGACAAATGGGACCTCATGAAATTGCAAAGCTTCTGTAAGGCAAAAGACACCGTCAATAAGACAAATAGGCCACCAACAGATTAGGAAAGAATTTTTACTAATCCTAAATCTGATAGGGGACTAATATCCAATATATACAAAGAGTTCAAGAAGCTGTACTCCAAAAATTCAAATAACCCCATTAAAAATGGGGTACAGAGATAAACAAATAATTCTAAAGTGAGGAATACCAAAGGGCTGAGAAGCACCTGAAAAACTGTTCAACATCCTTAATCATCAGGGAAATGCAAATCAAAACAACCTTGAGATTTAACCTCACACCAGTCAAAATGGCTAAGAAGAAAAATTCAGGTGACAGCAGATGCTGGCGAGGATGTGGAGAAAGAGGAACACTCCTCCATTGCTGGTGGGATTGCAAGCTTGTACAACCACTCTGGAAATCAGTCTGGCGGTTCCTCAGAAAATTGGACATAGTACTACCGGAATATCCAGCAATACCTCTTCTGGTCATATATCCAGAAGACGTCCCAACCGGTAAGAAGGACACATGCTCCACTATGTTCATAGCAGCCTTATTTATAATAGCCAGAAACTGGAAAGAACCCAGATGCCCCTCAACAGAGGAATGGATACAGAAATCAAGAAGAATGAAGACCAAAGTGTGGATACTTCATTCTTTCTTAGAATAGGGAACAAAACACCCATGGAAGGAGTTACAGAGACAAAGTTTGGAGCTAAGACGAAGGGATGGACCATCCAGAGACTACTCCACTCAGGGATCCAACCCATAATCAGCCACCAAACCCAGACACTATTGCATATGCCAGCAAGAATTTGCTGAAAGGACCCTGATATAGCTGTCTCGGGTGAGGCTATGCCAGTGCCTGGCAAATATAGAAGTGGATGCTCACAGTCATCTATTGGATGGAACACAGGGCCCCCAATGGAGGAGCTAGAGAAAGTACCCAAGGAGCTGAAGGGGTCTGCAACCCTATAGGTGGAACAACAATATGAACTAACCACTATCCCCCCAGAGCTCGTGTCTCTAGATGCATATGAAGCAGAAAATGGCCTAGTTGGCCATCATTGGGAAGAGAGGTCCCTTGGTCTTGCAAACTTTATATGACTCAGTACAGGGGAATGCCAGGGCCAAGAAGTAGGAGTGGGTGGGTAGGGTAGCAGGGCGGGCGGGGGAGGGTATAGGGAACTTTCAGGATAGCATTTGAAATGTGAATAAAGAAAATATCTAATAAAAAAGTGGTGTCAGGGGTGTGGGAAAGGGATGAATGAAGTAAATGGCACACACCTTATGAAAGTGTTGAGATGGAGGCCATTATTTTGTCTGATAATTTAAAAAATGTAACAAGAACAGTGCACGCACACACACACACACACACACACACACACACACACACTATCTGTTTTGATTTTCTTGGCTGCAAAGTAGAATGTGATGCTATGAAAACAGGAGGGAAATGGGAGGGTAGACTTAAGTACTTAGGTGGGGAGGGTTATGGGAGGGTAAAGTGTAGGTCAGGATAACCAAAAGGGATAAATAATAAGATGGATGTTTGAAAAAGCCATAATCACACCTATTATTTATAAGCTTTCTTAAATCAATCAATCTATCCATCCATCCATCCAACCATCTACCTACCTATATCCACAGGTGGTGACACACTTTTTAATCTTGGGCCTCAGGATGCAAATTCATGTGGGATCTATGTTAGCTCAAGGCCTTCTAGTCTACAGAGGGAGTTTGAGGATAGCCAAAGTAGCACAGAGAAACCCTGTCTTACTAATAAATTTAAAAAAAAAAATCCGGTGCCAAGTGTCTGAAACTTCCCTGTGAGTTTTGTAGTTTTATGGTCCAAGAGATTTCCCCAAACAATTCAGGGGTATTGCCATCAGTCTGGTTGCCTGCTAGAGCTTGGGGATATGACCCTAGTACTGGGCTGGAGAAACGATTCAGCAGTTAAGAGGTCCCACTGCTCTTCCAGAGGGCCCAGATACAATTCCCAGCATTTACATAGCAGCTCACGTCCATCTGTTTCTACAACTCCAGTTCCAAAAGGTTTAGTGCCTTCCCTCTCCGATCCTATTCTGGACATTTCAGGCACTAGGAATACATGTGGTACACAGACATGCAGGCAAAACATCCACAATGGCCTGGTGGCACAGAACTCTAATGCTTATTAAACCATATTTAAGCTGATTTTTTTCTGTAAATACTTTTGAGAATCTTGGATGGCTTTTTTTTCCGGTCATACGATTCCTTCAGTACTTAATGGATCCAAACAGCATCGCAGCGACTAGATAAAAGAGCTGTTCCCAGATCCCTGCCGCTTTCCCAGACCCATTGCTCCTCCTCTTTGAGACACCGGGGCGGATCTACGTAGTCTCATATCCGCAGGGCGGAGCGAGCACTCAGTAAGAAAGGATAGCTTTTCTCCCTTTTCTGCTTCGCTCCCAACTAAGAATGCAGAGTCAGGGAGATGGCGCAGAGACAATGCTGCTGTCCATTGAAGCCCTCCAAAGGTCGGAGATTCGATCACAGGACAGCCTGGCCTGGACCAAGTAAGTTTATCCCTACTCTCTGACTCCTTCTGAGATGCGGAAGGAGTTGGTGGATAGAGCGGTCTTTGTGCATCTCCTCTCCCCTCTGAGTGTGTAACCCTGAGCTGGGAGCCTTGGGCTTTAGAGCGCGCAGGGATCCCTCTGGGCAGAGGAGGGAACACCACGTGACTTGGCCTTGTTGGTGAGTTTAGGGATAGTGAGTTTTGTGCTCTGGGCAGCATCTGGAGAGCCTTGGTGGAAGAGCCTCATGGGGGACTCGGAAGCAGTTCCCTAGAACAGAATGCTGAGAAAGCTGAGAGGTTTCAGGGACCTTCACCCTAACCCACCGCTAGGGAGGTGCAGGTACTGGGGTGGTTTGAACTGTATAATTGTTAAAGCATGGGCTGCCCTGTGGGTGGCTGCTTCGACTCCCCAAACTTAACCACTAAGAACTTTTACTATTAGGGATGTTTTAAACAGACAGACAAGTAGACAGACAGACGGACCCTACAAACAGAAGCAGCAAAACCCTCTGCATTTGTGAGTGTGCATTGGCAAGTTCTCACAAAATAATCAGGGCCATTCTTTCTGTTTTTCGTTTTCTTTTTCTAGTTTTGTTTTTGTTTTTTTTTTTTTTTTCCCCGAGGCATGGTGGTCTCTGTGTGTAGTTCTGGCTGTCCTGGAACGCACTCTGTAGACCAAGCTGGACTCAAACGCATGGAGATGCCACTGCACTCTGCCTCCCAAGTGCTGGAACTAAAGGCGTGGGCCGCCACTGCCTGGTGCCCATGTACATCTTCATTGCTCTAGACTCTAGACTTGTGGACCTGGGCAGGTAGGAAATTATGGTTCTGCTGATTATTGCAGCACTGATTGTAGATACCGAAGCCTTGCACATACACGGAAAGCCACTCTGCTGCAGAATTGTATGCTCCTTGTAATAGTAAAGGAATAATTAAACTTGGAAATTAAAAAAAAAAGAAATGATTTGAGATACTAAGGTCTATAATAATACACAATGTGCCTAAGTCGAGCAAGTCCTATTTTAAAAGTAGGTCAGATGCTATGTATTTATAGGAATGTCTGCATTTGTGTGAAAGTGTATACAAGATACTTGTATTTCTTGTTATTCATACCAAAGGAGAAGTAATGAAGTGATAGATATAGTTCCTATTTACCACAATAACTACTATATTCAAATACAGTACTTTTTTTGCTGAGTTTTAAATCATATGTAGGAAAATGTAAGCTTCCTCTAGAGTCTAGAACGCTAAAGAAATGACCTGGTACCCAAAAAAAAAAAACCAAAACGTGTTCCCTCTCCATTTATTTGTTTCTCATACTGACACAGTTTATAAAGGTGTATTCAGTGAACCAGACATAAAGCCATGGATTTTGCATAGCCATTGCTATGTGTGGTGGATTTCATTCCCATGAAGCTTTAGGACCTTGCTAACTCTTTAGGTTTTTGTTGTTGTTTTCCCAAAGTAAGTGTCTTACACCCAATACCCTGCATCCTTCATCTACAAGATACTGAGATTACGGGTCTATGTTAACACATCCAGCACTGTAGAACTCTTTTTATAATGTGTTTATGTTTTAACCTTGTGAGTATGTGTATGTTGGTGTGTGTGTGTGTATGAAGCATTCGTGAGTTTACTATGTAAAGGACAGTGTACATGTTCATCAGAAGACAACATTTTAATCTTCTTTGAATATGGTGTCTCTCTGCCACTGTACTGTCCACGCCAGGGTAACTAGACTACATTATGAGTTTATTGTGTTCTCTTTGCTTTGTATCTGCCTATACAAAGATAGGGATAACACATCCACAACAGGCCCTGGGTGTATGTCCAGGATTTCCAGGGAGCTGAGCTAAAGATGTCATGCTCACGGAGCTAACAAACTTTATCTACTTAGAAACCTCTAGGATAATAGGATGCCATACCGCAATAAACATTATTATATACACGGAAAACAGTAAAAACGAATGCAACCTGTCTCAACAATCTGTGGTTGAAAGGAGTATGTGGTTATGTTCCTTAGAGAAATGAAATATTGCAGGAATACAAAATCCAAATATGTTTAAAAAAAATTAACTCCAGACCTGCTGAACCCAACCACACCCCATCCCCTTCCTATGTCTCCTATTATCTTGGGTTTCACTTCCCTTCTTTTGAAAAAAGGCTCTAACCTTGAGCTGAGCAGCAGGGTCCCAGGCTGCTCAAGAAAACACCCACATCCCCAGAACACTTCAGTGGTCCAGGAGGATTCACCATGATCCAATACAAGCAACCTCATTGTGAGCACCAAGTGGGCCAGGAGCCTAGGAAGTTTCCTGGATTCCAGTGAAACTGAGGAGAAACACAAACTGCCAAGGGATGCTCTATTTCCAAGGGTGTCCAAAACAGCCCAGGCTGCCAGGGTACCATCCTTCTGGGTCCTTGAAAGCCTGCTTGCTGTGATGATTGACATCCAAGCAGGCAGCAGCCTACTTAGGACTTCTCCTTACTACCTTCCCTTCCTGAACATCCAGGGAGATGAGGCAGGATAAAGGGTCAAAAGAGACCTGACCTTCTCTGCCATAGCCAGGGATTTCTGGAAGAATAGAAATGGTTCTGGAATTCACAGATGCAGTGGTCTAGGATCTTAGAAGACTGGGAGACCCGATTTTGTTTCTTTGTCTGCCTGTCTGTCTCTGTCCTTTCTATCTGTCCCCCTGCCTCTCTGTCTCTGTCTTTGTCTCTGTCTGTCTTCTGTCTCTCTCTGTCTCTCACCATCTCTCTCTACCTCTCTCTCTCTCTCCCTCTCTGTTTGTGTCTGTGTATGTATTCAGTGTGTGTCCCATGGTCAAAAACCTAGGAGACTCAAGTCCCTGAAGGAGGTCCATCTTGATTCAGGGTTTGGCAGTTCTTATGGTGTTGAGCTCGGTATTGTGTGAGAAGGACAGGTTTGGCTGTAGGGGAAACCCTCAAGGCTTCAAATGTATTCCCAGGCCATAGGTCAGGTGTGCAGGAGGTGCATAAAGATCCTAGGGCTAAGGCAGGGGTATTGTCCCCTATACTTCTGTTCAGGTGGATGAGACAACTGTGTAACACTAATATGGAGGGTGGCTGGATCAGTCCTTCCTTGTGGTTGCAGGCCTTGCACCTCTGAGAACTCAGAGCAGGCCTGCCTGTGCAGACAGAACTCTCTTGGTTGTATTAGAGCAGATCCCTCCTGCAATTTGGTAGGGAGGGAGAATTGAGAGGCAATGTCAGGCTTGTCTCCTCGAGACTGTTAGAGGGGTCTTCTTCCACCAGCTGTGAACTAAGATCTCAGGAGTGCGAGGCTGGACCTCTGGAGATTCTCAGTGCTCATGAAAGGAAGGCTTGCCTGTGGGAGGGGAAATCATTTCTCACATGGTCATGGTATACATCATGTGGAACCAAAGAGACCCATCTGCCCTGGAAACTGTGCATGGAACTATACATATTGGTAATCCAGAGGCAGAGAATAGATAGGTAGGTAGGTAGGTAGGTAGGTAGGTAGGTAGGTGGGTGGGTGTGTTGCAAGCCAGTTGTTATTACCCTGTGTTAGTGAGCATGTGGAGAGAAAGTTAGAATGTGCCTTTAGAATTGTCAGTGGGACCCCTCAGACGACCTTGGTGTGAAGTGACCTAGGAGGTCAGGGGAGTAGATGTGCTGCAGGCATCCTGTTGGGATAAGTGGGCATTGGTCATTGTGCTTTGTGTGTAGCTGCCCGTCATCTGCGGTGCACTTGAATGTCTTTCGAGAGCTCTGAGTTGCATGCATGCCCAGTTCCAGCACAGGTAGGTAGGCGGCTGTGTGGGAGGACACAGTAGAAGGATCCATGTGTGAGAGTGACTTGGGGACTTTGGAGGAAGGAAGGTGAGAGCATTGTGGTGTCCCCCTTCCCTCTCCAGTGCTGTCTGCTGGTTGGTAAAGGGCTGGGGTGTAGTGGAGGTGGGGTGGAGAATTTAGGGAGAGGAGATACTGTGTGGGAGCAGGACTTACCTCATAATAGTTGCCTGATTGCCCGGTTACCTGGCCATGCTTACTTAGTTGGAGCTGAGAATTGGGGGCCTGGTAGCCACAGTTGCAGGTTGGGCTGGAGTAATTGTTCCTTCTCTTGATGTGTCCTTGTTCTCAGGTCAGGTTGATATGGCTAGGCGGCCTGCTGGCGAGATAGTGGGAGTGGGCGGTCCGCCCCTCAGGACCTCTGACTTGGACAGATGACTGGATGACTCTCTGGGGCAGCATTCACCGGAACTCATATGGAGGGGACTGCCTGAGAAACCAACCTGTGTGCCTGGGTAAGAAGACCAAGCTTTTCTTCCGGGGTCCCTTCTTTTCATCTCCCATTGGACTCGGGGTTCAGGCCAGGGACACTGAAGGCCTCACAGGCACATACAACTGCCCACCCATGGCCTTGGGTCCACTGCAGCACTTCCTGCTGCCAGGTGGGAAGCCAGTGCTGGGCCTGGTGCCCCACCCGCACCAGGTGTGCGCTCTGATCAACCTTGCCTGTGCCCAGTGCTCTCTGACACCACTTCCCTGTTGCCCTACCAGGCAGCCCGTGGTCATGCAGGGAGGGCCTTCTTGGCTGTGTGCCTGGACCTGGAAACTTGAGAGAGTGTGCCCAGGGACCACAGAGTCTGCCCCCCAGGAAGAGAAGTAACTGACTGTCAGCTTTAGAGGACACCCAGATGGGCAGGGTCAGGCAGGCAGCCACTGGATCTCTGGGCCAGCCCCAGGCCCTTGGCCTGGCCTGGCACTGAGCGGGCAGGACCAACTCCTGGTCTTGCAGTCCAGGCACTCACTTGTTTCAGAGGCTCCACCCTTATGGTCCAGAGTGACACAGGTAGGGCTCCCTGATGGTCAGGTCCAAAGACCTGCTCCAGCCCCTTAGGGCTTCCCTTCTCAAGTTCTCTGACCAGGCCCTCCAGTAGCTGGCAGCTGCCCTGCAGTTGAGGAGTGTCTGTGATCAGTGACCATTCTGTCTCAACACTGCACTCCACCCAGCCCCGGACACTTATTCACCCTCATCATCACTATTCCCAAACCTGTACACACACACACACACACACACACACACACACACACACACACACACACACTCACTCACTCACACCAGCCAAGCACATAAGAAAACATTTCTTAGGCACTAGCAGGACACAGAGAGACATTCTGCCCAGTGGAAGCCCTAGTGCTCAGGCTCCATGTTTGTGGCTGGTGGTTGCATGTTGGCGTTTTTTTGCCACTGGAAGGGCGGAGGGAGAATGCCCAGCAGCCTGGCAGTTGCCATTCTCGGTGCTCTACTGCCATCACGCGGAATTGGTTTGAGGTTTCCGCCTGCACATCCCTGCGCCTCTCTGAACATGGCGGCCAACCCGCTCTTTTCCTGGCAGCCAAGGAGAGACTGGGGACTCCCTGAGACCTTCTTGGCCCAGGAGAGACCTGCGAGCGAGCAAGCAGGATCCAGCTCACTAGAGGACAGGGCTGGCGACACAAGGTTTGTCTAGCCTGACTCAGGAAGCACAGCCTTCCAGGTCCTGAGCACAGTTCAGGCGGACATGTTAGGTTTGCAAGGGCTCATGGGATCTCTGGACTCTGCAATGTGCACCCAAGGCTGCATCTGGGTTCTTGTGGGCAACTTGTCCTGCCAGTCACTGTTCACCAGACAGATCCAGGTTCCCCTTGCTTTTGTTTGATGATCCCTGTCAGCTGCTTTCAGGCATGCCCACCCATCCAACACCCCCCCAACCCCACCCCGTGAATACACAGAGAGAGACAAACTCTGTGTGTGTGTGTGTGTGTGTGTGTGTGTGTGTGTGTGAGAGAGAGAGAGAGAGAGAGAGAGAGAGAGAGAGAGAGAGAGAGAGATGCAGGTTATCATGCTTCTCTGCTCTGTTTCAGTATCTCAGGTAGCTCTTGTGACCAGGCCCTCCAGTGGCTGGCAGCTGCCCTACAGTTGAGGAGTGTCTGTGATCAGTGACCATTCTGTCTCAACACTGCACTCCACCCAGCCTGGAACACTTATGCACCCTCATCATCACTACTCCCAAACCTCCACACACTCACACACACACACACACACACACACACACACACACACACTCACTCACACCAGCCAAGCACATAAGAAAACATTTCTTAGGCACTAGCAGGACACAGAGAGACATTCTGCCCAGTGGAAGCCCTAGTGCTCAGGCTCCATGTTTGTGGCTGGTGGTTGCAGGTTGGCGTTTTTTGCCTCTAGAAGGGCAGAGGGAGAGCGCCCAGCAGCCTGGCAGTTGCCATTCGCGGTGTTTTACTGCCATCAAGCGGAATTGGTTTGAGGTTTCCGCCTGCACATCCCTGCGCCTCTCTGAACATGGCGGCCGACCCGCTCTTTTCCTGGCAGCCAAGGAGGGACTGGGGGCTCCCTGAGACCTTCTTGGCCCAGGAGAGACCTGCGAGTGAGCAGGATCGACCTCACTAGGGGACAGAGCTGGCGACAAAAGGTTTGGCTAGCCTGATTCAGGAAGCACAGCCTTCCAGGTCCTGAGCACAGTTCAGGCGGACATGTTAGGTTTGCAAGGGCTCATGGGATCTCTGGCCTCTGCAATGTGCACCCAAGGCTGCATCTGTGTTCTTGTGGGCAACTTGTCCTGCCAGTCACTGTTCACCAGACAGATCCAGGTTCCCCTTGCTTTTGTTTGATGATTCCTGGCAGCTGCTTTCAGTCATGCCCACCCATCCAACCCCCCCCCACCCCCACCCCGTGATACACAGAGAGAGACAAACTGTGTGTGTTTCTGTGTGTGTGTGTGTGTGTGTGTGTGTGTGAGAGAGAGAGAGAGAGAGAGAGAGAGAGACAGAGAGACAGAGAGAGAGAGAGATGCAGGTTATCATGCTTCTCTGCTCTGTCTCAGTATCTCAGGTAGCTTTTGTGGCCAGATAGATTTCTTTCATCCAGTTAGCTCCCTCCCTGCAGGCCTCAATTCCTCCTCATTCCCTTCCTATGTTTCGGGTCATCTTGGGTTTCCCTTCCTCTCTTTTAGAACAGACTCTCTCTTTGAGCTGTGCTGCGGGTTCAGAGCAGGGTCCCAGGCCCCTCGGGAAAACACCCTCATCCCTAGAACCCTTCAGTGGTCCTGGAGGCTCCACCATGATCCTGTGCAAGCAACCTCACTGTGAGCCCCATGTGGGCCAGGAGCCTAGCCAGTGTCCTGGCCTCTGGTGAAACTGAGGAGAAACAGCTTAGAAACAGCCAGGCTATGCTGTATTTCCAAGGGTGTCCTAAACAGCCAAGGCTGCCAGGGTACCATCCTCCTGGGTCCTTGAAAGCCTGCTTGCTGTGATGATTGACATCCAAGCAGGCAGCAGCCTACTTAGGACTTCTCCCTACTACCTTCCCTTCCTTAACATCCAGGGAGATGAGGCAGGATAAAGGGTCAAAAGAAACCTGACCTTCTCTGCCGTAGCCAGGGATTTCTGGAAGAATAGAAATGGTTCTGGAATTCACAGATGCAGTGGTCTAGGATCTTAGAAGACTGGGAGACCCGAGTTTCTTTCTTTGTCTGCCTGTCTGTCTCTGTCCTTTCTATCTGTCCCCCTGCCTCTCTGTCTCTGTCTCTGTCTCTGTCTCTGTCTCTGTCTTCTGTCTCTCTCTGTCTCTCACCATCTCTCTCTACCTCTCTCTCTCTCCCTCTCTGTTTGTGTCAGTGTATGTGTGTGTCCCATGGTCAAAAAGCTAGGAGACTCAAGTCCCTGAAGGAGGTCCATCTTGGTTCAGGGTTTGGCAGTTCTTATGGTGTTGAGCTCAGTATTGTGTGAGAAGGACAGGATTGGCTGTAGGGGAAACCTTAAGGTTTCATGTATCCCCAGGCCATAGGTCAGGTGTGCAGGAGGTGCATAAAGATCCTAGGGCTAAGGCAGGGGTATTGTCCCCTATACTTCTGTTCAGGTGGATGAGACAACTGTGTAACACTAATATGGAGGGTGGCTGGATCAGTCCTTCCTTGTGGTTGCAGGCCTTGCACCTCTGAGAACTCAGAGCAGGCCTGCCTGTGCAGACAGAACTCTCTTGGTTGTATTAGAGCAGATCCCTCCTGCAATTTGGTAGGGAGGGAGAATTGAGAGGCAATGTCAGGCTTGTCTCCTCGAGACTGTTAGAGGGGTCTTCTTCCACCAGCTGTGAACTAAGATCTCAGGAGTGCGAGGCTGGACCTCTGGAGATTCTCAGTGCTCATGAAAGGAAGGCTTGCCTGTGGGTCGTGAAATCATTTCCCACATGGTCATGGTATCCATCATGTGGAACCAAAGAGACCCATCTGCCCTGGAAACTGTGCCTGGAACTGTACATATTGGTGATCCAGAGGCAGAGAATAGGTAGGTAGGTAGGTAGGTAGGAAGGTGGGTGGGTGTGTTGCAAGCCAGTTGTTATTACCCTGTGTTAGTGAGCATGTGGAGAGAAAGTTAGAATGTGCCTTTAGAATTGTCAGTGGGACCCCTCAGACGACCTTGGTGTGAAGTGACCTAGGAAGTCAGGGGAGTAGATGTGTTGCAGGCATCCTGTTGGGATAAGTGGGCATTGGTCATTGTGCTTTGTGTGTAGGTGCCCGTCACCTGCGGTGCACTTGAATGTCTTTCGAGAGCTTCGAGTTGCATGCATGGCGAGTTCCAGCACAGGTAGGTAGGTGGCTGTGTGGGAGGACACAGATAGAAGGATCCATGTGTGAAAATGACTTGGGGACCTTGGAGGAAGGAAGGAGAGAGAATTGTGGTGTCCCCCTTCCCTCTCCCGTGCTGTCTGCTGGTTGGTAAAGGGCTGGGGTGTAGTGGAGGTGGGGTGGAGAATTTAGGGAGAGGAGAGATACTGTAGGGAGCAGGACTTACCTCATAATGGTTGCCTGGTTGCCTGGTTACCTGGCCATGCTTACTTAGTTGGAGCTGAGAATCGGGGGCCTGGTAGCCACAGTTGCAGGTTGGGCTGGAATAATTGTTCCTTCTCTTGATGTGTCCTTGTTCTCAGGTCAGGTTGATATGGCTAGGCGGCCTGCTGGCGAGATAGTGGGAGTGGGCGGCCCGCCCCTCAGGACCTCTGACCTGGACAGATGACTGGATGACTCTCTGGGGCAGCATTCACCGGAACTCATATGGAGAGGACTGCCTGAGAAACCAACCTGTGTGCCTGGGTAAGAAGACTAAGCTTTTCTTCCGGGGTCCCTTCTTTTCATCTCCCATTGGACTTGGGGTTCAGGCCAGGGACACTGAAGGCCTCACAGGCACATACAACTGCCCACCCATGGCCTTGGGTCCACTGCAGCACTTCCTGCTGCCAGGTGGGAAGCCAGTGCTGGGCCTGGTGCCCCACCCGCACCAGGTGTGCGCTCTGATCAACCTTGCCTGTGCCCAGTGCTCTCTGACACCACTTCCCTGTTGCCCTACCAGGCAGCCCGTGGTCATGCAGGGAGGGCCTTCTTGGCTGTGTGCCTGGACCTGGAAAGTTGAGAGAGTGTGCCCAGGGACCACAGAGTCTGCCCCCCAGGAAGAGAAGTAACTGACTATCAGCTTTAGAGGACACCCAGATGGGCAGGGTCAGGCAGGCAGCCACTGGATCTCTGGGCCAGCCCCAGGCCCTTGGCCTGGCCAGGCACTGCATGGGCAGGACCAACCCCTTGTCATACAGTCCAGGCACTCACTTATTTCAGAGGCTCCACCCCTATGGCCCAGATTTACACAGGGTTTAGATAGGGCTCCCTGATGGTCAGTTCCAAAGACCTGCTCCAGCCCCTTAGGGCTTGCCTTTCTCAAGTTCTCTGACCAGGCCCTCCAGTGGCTGGCAGCTGCCCTACAGTTGAGGAGTGTCTGTGATCAGTGACCATTCTGTCTCAACACTGCACTCCACCCAGCCTGGAACACTTATGCACCCTCATCATCACTACTCCCAAACCTCCACACACTCACACACACACACACACACACACACACACACACACACACACACACACTCACTCACACCTCCCAAGCACATAAGAAAACATTTCTTAGGCACTAGCAGGGCACAGAGAGACATTCTGCCCAGTGGAAGCCATAGTGCTCAGGCTCCATGTTTGTGGCTGGTGGTTGTAGGTTGGCGTTTTTTGCCTCTGGAAGGGCAGAGGGAGAGCGCCCAGCAGCCTGGCAGTTGCCTTTCTTGGTGCTCTACTGCCATCAAGCGGAATTGGTTTGAGGTTTCCGCCTGCACATCCCTGCGCCTCTCTTAACATGGTGGCCGACCCGCTCTTTTCCTGGCAGCCAAGGAGGGACTGGGGGCTCCCTGAGACCTTCTTGGCCCAGGAGAGACCTGTGAGCCATCGAGCAGTATCCAGCTCACTAGAGGACAGGGCTGGCAACACAAGGTTTGTCTAGCCTGACTCGGGAAGCACAGCCTTCCAGGTCCTGAGCACAGTTCAGGCGGACATGTTAGGTTTGCAAGGGCTCATGGGATCTCTGGACTCAGCAATGTGTACCCAAGGCTGCATCTGGGTTCTTGTGGGCAACTTGTCCTGCCAGTCACTGTTCACCAGACAGATCCAGGTTCCCCTTGCTTTTGTTTGATGATTCCTGTCAGCTGCTTTCAGTCATGCCCACCCATCCAACACCCCCCCACACCCCCACCCTGTGATACATAGAGAGAGAGACATGCTCTGTATATGTTTGTGTGTGTAAGAGACAGAGAGAGAGAGAGACAGAGAGAGAGAGAGAGAGAGAGAGAGAGAGACAGAGAGAGAGAGAGATGCAGGTTATCATGCTTCTCTGCTCTGTCTCAGTATCTCAGGTAGCTTTTGTGGCCAGATAGATTTCTTTCATCCAGTTAGCTCCCTCCCTGCAGGCCTCAATTCCTCCTCATTCCCTTCCTATGTTTCGGGTCATCTTGGGTTTCCCTTCCTCTCTTTTAGAACAGACTCTCTCTTTGAGCTGTGCTGCGGGTTCAGAGCAGGGTCCCAGGCCCCTCGGGAAAACACCCTCATCCCTAGAACCCTTCAGTGGTCCTGGAGGCTCCACCATGATCCTGTGCAAGCAACCTCACCGTGAGCCCCATGTGGGCCAGGAGCCTAGCCAGTGTCCTGGCCTCTGGTGAAACTGAGGAGAAACAGCTTAGAAACAGCCAGGCTATGCTGTATTTCCAAGGGTGTCCTAAACAGCCAAGGCTGCCAGGGTACCATCCTCCTGGGTCCTTGAAAGCCTGCTTGCTGTGATGATTGACATCCAAGCAGGCAGCAGCCTACTTAGGACTTCTCCCTACTACCTTCCCTTCCTGAACATCCAGGGAGATGAGGCAGGATAAAGGGTCAAAAGAGACCTGACCTTCTCTGCCATAGCCAGGGATTTCTCTCAAGTATAGAAATGGTTCTGGAATTCACAGATGCAGTGGTCTAGGATCTTAGAAGACTGGGAGACCTGAGTTTCTTTCTTTGTCTGCCTGTCTGTCTCTGTCCTTTTTATCTGTCCCCCTGTCTCTCTGTCTCTGTCTCTCTCACCATCTCTGTCTACCTCTCTCTCTCTCCCTCTCTGTTTGTGTCTGTGTATGTATTCAGTGTGTGTCCCATGGTCAAAAACCTAGAAGACTGAATTTCCTGAAGGAGGACCATCTTGGTTCAGGGTTTGGCAGTTCTTATGGTGTTGACCTCAGTATTGTGTGAGAAGGACAGGATTGGCTGTAGGGGAAACCCTCAAGGCTTCATGTATCCCCAGGCCATAGGTCAGGTGTGCAGGAGGTGCATAAAGATCCTAGGGCTAAGGCAGGGGTATTGTCCCCTATAGTTCTGTTTAGGTGGATGAGACAACTGTGTAACTGTGTGGAGGGTGGCTGCTTCAGTCCTTCCTTGTGGTTGCAGGCCTTGCACCTCGGAGAACTCAGAGCAGGCCTGCCTGTGCAGACAGAACTCTCTTGGTTGTATTAGAGCAGATCCCTCCTGCAATTTGGTAGGGAGGGAGAATTGAGAGGCAATGTCAGGCTTGTCTCCTCGAGACTGTTAGAGGGGTCTTCTTCCACCAGCTGTGAACTAAGATCTCAGGAGTGCGAGGCTGGACCTCTGGAGATTCTCAGTGCTCATGAAAGGAAGGCTTGCCTGTGGGTCGTGAAATCATTTCCCACATGGTCATGGTATCCATCATGTGGAACCAAAGAGACCCATCTGCCCTGGAAACTGTGCCTGGAACTGTACATATTGGTGATCCAGAGGCAGAGAATAGGTAGGTATGTAGGTAGGTGGGTGGGTGTGTTGCAAGCCAGTTGTTATTACCCTGTGTTAGTGAGCATGTGGAGAGAAAGTTTGAACGTGCCTTTAGAATTGTCATTGGAACCCCTCAGACGACCTTGGTGTGAAGTGACCTAGGAGGTCAGGGGAGTAGATGTGCTGCAGGCATCCTGTTGGGATAAGTGGGCATTGGTCATTGTGCTTTGTGTGTAGGTGCCCGTCACCTGCGGTGCACTTGAATGTCTTTCGAGAGCTCTGAGTTGCATGCATGGCGAGTTCCAGCACAGGTAGGTAGGTGGCTGTGTGGGAGGACACAGATAGAAGGATCCATGTGTGAGAGTGACTTGGGGACTTCGGAGGACTGAAGGAGAGAACATTGTGGTGTCCCCCTTACGCTTCCAGTGCTGTCTGCTGGTTGGTAATGGGCTGGGGTGTAGTGGAGGTGGGGTGGAGAATTTAGGGAGAGGAGAGATACTGTAGGGAGCAGGACTTACCTCATAATGGTTGCCTGGTTGCCTGGTTACCTGGCCATGCTTACTTAGTTGGAGCTTCGAATTGAGGGCCTGGTAGCCACAGTTGCAGGTTGGGCTGAAATAATTGTTCCTTCTCTTGATGTGTCCTTGTTCTCAGGTCAGGTTGATATGGCTAGGCGGCCTGCTGGCGAGATAGTGGGAGTGGGCGGTCCGCCCCTCAGGACCTCTGATTTGGACAGATGACTGGATGACTCTCTGGGGCAGCATTCACCGGAACTCATATGGAGGGGACTGCCTGAGAAACCAACCTGTGTGCCTGGGTAAGAAGACTAAGCTTTTCTTCCGGGGTCCCTTCTTTTCATCTCCCATTGGACTTGGGGTTCAGGCCAGGGACACTGAAGGCCTCACAGGCACATACAACTGCCCACCCATGGCCTTGGGTCCACTGCTGCACTTCCTGCTGCCAGGTGGGAAGCCAGTGCTGGGCCTGGTGCCCCACCCGCACCAGGTGTGCGCTCTGATCAACCTTGCCTGTGCCCAGTGCTCTCTGACACCACTTCCCTGTTGCCCTACCAGGCAGCCCGTGGTCATGCAGGGAGGGCCTTCTTGGCTGTGTGCCTGGACCTGGAAAGTTGAGAGAGTGTGCCCAGGGACCACAGAGTCTGCCCCCCAGGAAGAGAAGTAACTGACTGTCAGCTTTAGAGGACACCCAGATGGGCAGGGTCAGGCAGGCAGCCACTGGATCTCTGGGCCAGCCCCAGGCCCTTGGCCTGGCCAGGCACTGCATGGGCAGGACCAACCCCTTGTCATGCAGTCCAGGCACTCACTTGTTTCAGAGCCTCCGCCCCTATGGCCCAGATTTACACAGGGTTTAGATAGGGCTCCCTGATGGTCAGTTCCAAAGACCTGCTCCAGCCCCTTAGGGCTTGCCTTTCTCAAGTTCTCTGACCAGGCCCTCCAGTGCTTTGCAGCTGCCCTGCAGTTGAGGAGTGTCTGTGATCAGTGACCATTCATTCTGTCTCAACACTGCACTCCACCCAGCCCGGGAGACTTATGCACCCTCATCATCACTACTCCCAAACCAGCACACACACACATACATACACACACACACACACACACACACACACACACACACACACTCTCTCACACCAGCCAAGCACATAAGAAAACATTTCTTAGGCACTACTAGCAGGGCACAGAGAGACATTTTGCCCAGTGGAAGGCCTAGTGCTCAGGCTCCATGTTTGTGGCTGGTGGTTGTAGGTTGGCGTTTTTTGCCTCTGGAAGGGCGGAGGGAGAGCACCCAGCAGCCTGGCAGTTGCCATTCGCGGTGCTCTACTGCCATCAAGCGGAATTGGTTTGAGGTTTCCGCCTGCACATCCCTGCGCCTCTCTTAACATGGTGGCCGACCCGCTCTTTTCCTGGCAGCCAAGGAGGGACTGGGGGCTCCCTGAGACCTTCTTGGCCCAGGAGAGACCTGAGAGCCATCGAGCAGTATCCAGCTCACTAGAGGACAGGGCTGGCGACACAAGGTTTGTCTAGCCTGACTCAGGAAGCACAGCCTTCCAGGTCCTGAGCACAGTTCAGGCGGACATGTTAGGTTTGCAAGGGCTCATGGGATCTCTGGACTCTGCAATGTGCACCCAAGGCTGCATCTGGGTTCTTGTGGGCAACTTGTCCTGCCAGTCACTGTTCACCAGACAGATCCAGGTTCCCCTTGCTTTTGTTTGATGATCCCTTTCAGCTGCTTTCAGGCATGCCCACCCATCCAACACTCCCCCCAACCCCACCCCGTGAATACACAGAGAGAGACAAACTCTGTGTGTGTGTGTGTGTGTGTGTGTGTGTGTGTGTGTGTGAGAGAGAGAGAGAGAGAGAGAGAGAGATAGAGAGAGAGAGAGAGAGGGAGAGAGAGAGAGAGAGAGAGAAAGAGAGATGCAGGTTATCATGCTTCTCTGCTCTGTTTCAGTATCTCAGGTAGCTCTTGTGACCAGGCCCTCCAGTGGCTGGCAGCTGCCCTGCAGTTGAGGAGTGTCTGTGATCAGTGGCCATTCTGTCTCAACACTGCACTCCACCCAGCCTGGAACACTTATGCACCCTCATCATCACTACTCCCAAACCTTCACACACACACACACTCACTCACACCAGCCAAGCACATAAGAAAACATTTCTTAGGCACTAGCAGGGCACAGAGAGACATTCTGCCCAGTAGAAGGCCTAGTGCTCAGGCTCCATGTTTGTGGCTGGTGGTTGTAGGTTGGCGTTTTTTGCCTCTGGAAGGGCGGAGGGAGCACGCCCAGCAGCCTGGCAGTTGCCATTCGCGGTGCTCTACTGCCATCAAGCGGAATTGGTTTGAGGTTTCCGCCTACACATCCCTGTGCCTCTCTGAACATGGCGGCCGACCCGCTCTTTTCCTGGCAGCCAAGGAGGGACTGGGGGCTCCCTGAGACCTTCTTGGCCCAGGAGAGACCTGAGAGCCATGGAGCAGTATCCAGCTCACTAGAGGACAGGGCTGGCAACACAAGGTTTGTCTAGCCTGACTCGGGAAGCACAGCCTTCCAGGTCCTGAGCACAGTTCAGGCGGACATGTTAGGTTTGCAAGGGCTCATGGGATCTCTGGACTCAGCAATGTGTACCCAAGGCTGCATCTGGGTTCTTGTGGGCAACTTGTCCTGCCAGTCACTGTTCACCAGACAGATCCAGGTTCCCCTTGCTTTTGTTTGATGATTCCTGTCAGCTGCTTTCAGTCATGCCCACCCATCCAACCCCCCCCCACCCAAACCCCGTGATACACAGAGAGAGACAAACTGTGTGTGTTTCTGTGTGTGTGTGTGTGTGTGTGTGTGTGTGTGTGTGTGAGAGAGAGAGAGAGAGAGAGACAGAGAGAGAGAGAGATGCAGGTTATCATGCTTCTCTGCTCTGTCTCAGTATCTCAGGTAGCTTTTGTGGCCAGATAGATTTCTTTCATCCAGTTAGCTCCCTCCCTGCAGGCCTCAATTCCTCCTCATTCCCTTCCTATGTTTCGGGTCATCTTGGGTTTCCCTTCCTCTCTTTTAGAACAGACTCTCTCTTTGAGCTGTGCTGCGGGTTCAGAGCAGGGTCCCAGGCCCCTCGGGAAAACACCCTCATCCCTAGAACCCTTCAGTGGTCCTGGAGGCTCCACCATGATCCTGTGCAAGCAACCTCACTGTGAGCCCCATGTGGGCCAGGAGCCTAGCCAGTGTCCTGGCCTCTGGTGAAACTGAGGAGAAACAGCTTAGAAACAGCCAGGCTATGCTGTATTTCCAAGGGTGTCCTAAACAGCCAAGGCTGCCAGGGTACCATCCTCCTGGGTCCTTGAAAGCCTGCTTGCTGTGATGATTGACATCCAAGCAGGCAGCAGCCTACTTAGGACTTCTCCCTACTACCTTCCCTTCCTGAACATCCAGGGAGATGAGGCAGGATAAAGGGTCAAAAGAGACCTGACCTTCTCTGCCATAGCCAGGGATTTCTGGAAGAATAGAAATGGTTCTGGAATTCACAGATGCAGTGGTCTAGGATCTTAGAAGACTGGGAGACCCGAGTTTCTTTCTTTGTCTGCCTGTCTGTCTCTGTCCTTTCTATCTGTCCCCCTGCCTCTCTGTCTCTGTCTCTGTCTTCTGTCTCTCCCTCTCTCTCTCTCCCTCTCTGTTTGTGTCTGTGTATGTATTCAGTGTGTGTCCCATGGTCAAAAACCTAGGAGACTCAAGTCCCTGAAGGAGGTACATCTTGGTTCAGGGTTTGGCAGTTCTTATGGTGTTGAGCTCAGTATTGTGTGAGAAGGACAGGTTTGGCTGTAGGGGAAACCTTAAGGTTTCATGTATCCCCAGGCCATAGGTCAGGTGTGCAGGAGGTGCATAAAGATCCTAGGGCTAAGGCAGGGGTATTGTCCCCTATAGTTCTGTTTAGGTGGATGAGACAACTGTTTAACACTAATATGGAGGGTGGCTGGATCAGTCCTTCCTTGTGCTTGCAGGCCTTGCACCTCTGAGAACTCAGAGCAGGCCTGCCTGTGCAGACAGAACTCTCTTGGTTGTATTAGAGCAGATCCCTCCTGCAATTTGGTAGGGAGGGAGAATTGAGAGGCAATGTCAGGCTTGTCTCCTCGAGACTGTTAGAGGGGTCTTCTTCCACCAGCTGTGAACTAAGATCTCAGGAGTGCGAGGCTGGACCTCTGGAGATTCTCAGTGCTCATGAAAGGAAGGCTTGCCTGTGGGTCGTGAAATCATTTCCCACATGGTCATGGTATCCATCATGTGGAACCAAAGAGACCCATCTGCCCTGGAAACTGTGCCTGGAACTGTACATATTGGTGATCCAGAGGCAGAGAATAGGTAGGTAGGTAGGTAGGTAGGTAGGTAGGTAGGTGGGTGTGTTGCAAGCCAGTTGTTATTACCCTGTGTTAGTGAGCATGTGGAGAGAAAGTTAGAATGTGCCTTTAGAATTGTCAGTGGGACCCCTCAGACGACCTTGGTGTGAAGTGACCTAGAAGGTCAGGAGAGTAGATGTGCTGCAGGCATCCTGTTGGGATAAGTGGGCATTGGTCATTGTGCTTTGTGTGTAGGTGCCCGTCACCTGCGGTGCACTTGAATGTCTTTCGAGAGCTCTGAGTTGCATGCATGGCGAGTTCCAGCACAGGTAGGTAGGTGGCTGTGTGGGAGGACACAGATAGAAGGATCCATGTGTGAGAGTGACTTGGGGACTTCGGAGGACGGAAGGAGAGAACATTGTGGTGTCCCCCTTACGCTTCCAGTGCTGTCTGCTGGTTGATAAAGGGCTGGGGTGTAGTGGAGGTGGGGTGGAGAATTTAGGGAGAGGAGAGATACTGTAGGGAGCAGGACTTACCTCATAATGGTTGCCTGGTTGCCTGGTTACCTGGCCATGCTTACTTAGTTGGAGCTTCGAATTGAGGGCCTGGTAGCCACAGTTGCAGGTTGGGCTGGAATAATTGTTCCTTCTCTTGATGTGTCCTTGTTCTCAGGTCAGGTTGATATGGCTAGGCGGCCTGCTGGCGAGATAGTGGGAGTGGGCGGTCCGCCCCTCAGGACCTCTGACTTGGACAGATGACTGGATGACTCTCTGGGGCAGCATTCACCGGAACTCATATGGAGGGGGCTGCCTGAGAAACCAACCTGTGTGCCTGGGTAAGAAGACTAAGCTTTTCTTCCGGGGTCCCTTCTTTTCATCTCCCATTGGACTCGGGGTTCAGGCCAGGGACACTGAAGGCCTCACAGGCACATACAACTGCCCACCCATGGCCTTGGGTCCACTGCAGCACTTCCTGCTGCCAGGTGGGAAGCCAGTGCTGGGCCTGGTGCCCCACCCGCACCAGGTGTGCGCTCTGATCAACCTTGCCTGTGCCCAGTGCTCTCTGACACCACTTCCCTGTTGCCCTACCAGGCAGCCCGTGGTCATGCAGGGAGGGCCTTCTTGGCTGTGTGCCTGGACCTGGAAACTTGAGAGAGTGTGCCCAGGGACCACAGAGTCTGCCCCCCAGGAAGAGAAGTAACTGACTGTCAGCTTTAGAGGACACCCAGATGGGCAGGGTCAGGCAGGCAGCCACTGGATCTCTGGGCCAGCCCCAGGCCCTTGGCCTGGCCAGGCACTGCATGGGCAGGACCAACCCCTTGTCATACAGTCCAGGCACTCACTTGTTTCGGAGCCTCCGCCCCTATGGCCCAGATTTACACAGGGTTTAGATAGGGCTCCCTGATGGTCAGTTCCAAAGACCTGCTCCAGCCCCTTAGGGCTTGCCTTTCTCAAGTTCTCTGACCAGGCCCTCCAGTGCTTTGCAGCTGCCCTGCAGTTGAGGAGTGTCTGTGATCAGTGACCATTCATTCTGTCTCAACACTGCACTCCACCCAGCCCTGGAGACTTATGCACCCTCATCATCACTACTCCCAAACCAGCACACACACACATACATACACACACACACACACACACACACACACACACACACACTCTCTCTCTCTCACACCAGCCAAGCACATAAGAAAACATTTCTTAGGCACTACTAGCAGGGCACAGAGAGACATTTTGCCCAGTGGAAGGCCTAGTGCTCAGGCTCCATGTTTGTGGCTGGTCATTGCAGGTTGGCGTTTTTTGCCTCTGGAAGGGCGGAGGGAGAGCACCCAGCAGCCTGGCAGTTGCCATTCGCGGTGCTCTACTGCCATCAAGCGGAATTGGTTTGAGGTTTCCGCCTGCACATCCCTGCGCTTCTCTTAACATGGTGGCCGACCCCGCTCTTTTCCTGGCAGCCAAGGAGGGACTGGGGGCTCCCTGAGACCTTCTTGGCCCAGGAGAGACCTGAGAGCCATCGAGCAGTATCCAGCTCACTAGAGGACAGGGCTGGCGACACAAGGTTTGTCTGGCCTGACTCAGGAAGCACAGCCTTCCAGGTCCTGAGCACAGTTCAGGCGGACATGTTAGGTTTGCAAGGGCTCATGGGATCTCTGGACTCTGCAATGTGCACCCAAGGCTGCATCTGGGTTCTTGTGGGCAACTTGTCCTGCCAGTCACTGTTCACCAGACAGATCCAGGTTCCCCTTGCTTTTGTTTGATGATCCCTTTCAGCTGCTTTCAGGCATGCCCACCCATCCAACACTCCCCCCAACCCCACCCCGTGAATACACAGAGAGAGACAAACTCTGTGTGTGTGTGTGTGTGTGTGTGTGTGTGTGTGTGTGTGAGAGAGAGAGAGAGAGAGAGAGAGAGATAGAGAGAGAGAGAGAGAGGGAGAGAGAGAGAGAGAGAGAGAAAGAGAGATGCAGGTTATCATGCTTCTCTGCTCTGTTTCAGTATCTCAGGTAGCTCTTGTGACCAGGCCCTCCAGTGGCTGGCAGCTGCCCTGCAGTTGAGGAGTGTCTGTGATCAGTGGCCATTCTGTCTCAACACTGCACTCCACCCAGCCTGGAACACTTATGCACCCTCATCATCACTACTCCCAAACCTTCACACACACACACACTCACTCACACCAGCCAAGCACATAAGAAAACATTTCTTAGGCACTAGCAGGGCACAGAGAGACATTCTGCCCAGTAGAAGGCCTAGTGCTCAGGCTCCATGTTTGTGGCTGGTGGTTGTAGGTTGGCGTTTTTTGCCTCTGGAAGGGCGGAGGGAGCGCGCCCAGCAGCCTGGCAGTTGCCATTCGCGGTGCTCTACTGCCATCAAGCGGAATTGGTTTGAGGTTTCCGCCTACACATCCCTGCGCCTCTCTGAACATGGCGGCCGACCCGCTGTTTTCCTGGCAGCCAAGGAGGGACTGGGGGCTCCCTGAGACCTTCCTGGCCCAGGAGAGACCTGCGAGCCATCGAGCAGTATCCAGCTCACTAGAGGACAGGGCTGGCAACACAAGGTTTGTCTAGCCTGACTCGGGAAGCACAGCCTTCCAGGTCCTGAGCACAGTTCAGGCGGACATGTTAGGTTTGCAAGGGCTCATGGGATCTCTGGACTCAGCAATGTGTACCCAAGGCTGCATCTGGGTTCTTGTGGGCAACTTGTCCTGCCAGTCACTGTTCACCAGACAGATCCAGGTTCCCCTTGCTTTTGTTTGATGATTCCTGTCAGCTGCTTTCAGTCATGCCCACCCATCCAACCCCCCCCCACCCAAACCCCGTGATACACAGAGAGAGACAAACTGTGTGTGTTTCTGTGTGTGTGTGTGTGTGTGTGTGTGTGTGTGTGTGTGAGAGAGAGAGAGAGAGAGAGACAGAGAGAGAGAGAGATGCAGGTTATCATGCTTCTCTGCTCTGTCTCAGTATCTCAGGTAGCTTTTGTGGCCAGATAGATTTCTTTCATCCAGTTAGCTCCCTCCCTGCAGGCCTCAATTCCTCCTCATTCCCTTCCTATGTTTCGGGTCATCTTGGGTTTCCCTTCCTCTCTTTTAGAACAGACTCTCTCTTTGAGCTGTGCTGCGGGTTCAGAGCAGGGTCCCAGGCCCCTCGGGAAAACACCCTCATCCCTAGAACCCTTCAGTGGTCCTGGAGGCTCCACCATGATCCTGTGCAAGCAACCTCACTGTGAGCCCCATGTGGGCCAGGAGCCTAGCCAGTGTCCTGGCCTCTGGTGAAACTGAGGAGAAACAGCTTAGAAACAGCCAGGCTATGCTGTATTTCCAAGGGTGTCCTAAACAGCCAAGGCTGCCAGGGTACCATCCTCCTGGGTCCTTGAAAGCCTGCTTGCTGTGATGATTGACATCCAAGCAGGCAGCAGCCTACTTAGGACTTCTCCCTACTACCTTCCCTTCCTGAACATCCAGGGAGATGAGGCAGGATAAAGGGTCAAAAGAGACCTGACCTTCTCTGCCATAGCCAGGGATTTCTGGAAGAATAGAAATGGTTCTGGAATTCACAGATGCAGTGGTCTAGGATCTTAGAAGACTGGGAGACCCGAGTTTCTTTCTTTGTCTGCCTGTCTGTCTCTGTCCTTTCTATCTGTCCCCCTGCCTCTCTGTCTCTGTCTCTGTCTTCTGTCTCTCCCTCTCTCTCTCTCCCTCTCTGTTTGTGTCTGTGTATGTATTCAGTGTGTGTCCCATGGTCAAAAACCTAGGAGACTCAAGTCCCTGAAGGAGGTACATCTTGGTTCAGGGTTTGGCAGTTCTTATGGTGTTGAGCTCAGTATTGTGTGAGAAGGACAGGTTTGGCTGTAGGGGAAACCTTAAGGTTTCATGTATCCCCAGGCCATAGGTCAGGTGTGCAGGAGGTGCATAAAGATCCTAGGGCTAAGGCAGGGGTATTGTCCCCTATAGTTCTGTTTAGGTGGATGAGACAACTGTTTAACACTAATATGGAGGGTGGCTGGATCAGTCCTTCCTTGTGCTTGCAGGCCTTGCACCTCTGAGAACTCAGAGCAGGCCTGCCTGTGCAGACAGAACTCTCTTGGTTGTATTAGAGCAGATCCCTCCTGCAATTTGGTAGGGAGGGAGAATTGAGAGGCAATGTCAGGCTTGTCTCCTCGAGACTGTTAGAGGGGTCTTCTTCCACCAGCTGTGAACTAAGATCTCAGGAGTGCGAGGCTGGACCTCTGGAGATTCTCAGTGCTCATGAAAGGAAGGCTTGCCTGTGGGTCGTGAAATCATTTCCCACATGGTCATGGTATCCATCATGTGGAACCAAAGAGACCCATCTGCCCTGGAAACTGTGCCTGGAACTGTACATATTGGTGATCCAGAGGCAGAGAATAGGTAGGTAGGTAGGTAGGTAGGTAGGTAGGTAGGTAGGTGGGTGGGTGGGTTGCAAGCCAGTTGTTATTACCCTGTGTTAGTGAGCATGTGGAGAGAACGTTAGAATGTGCCTTTAGAATTGTCAGTGGGACCCCTCAGACGACCTTGGTGTGAAGTGACCTAGGAGGTCAGGAGAGTAGATGTGCTGCAGGCATCCTGTTGGGATAAGTGGGCATTGGTCATTGTGCTTTGTGTGTAGGTGCCCGTCACCTGCGGTGCACTTGAATGTCTTTCGAGAGCTCTGAGTTGCATGCATGGCGAGTTCCAGCACAGGTAGGTAGGTGGCTGTGTGGGAGGACACAGATAGAAGGATCCATGTGTGAGAGTGACTTGGGGACTTCGGAGGACGGAAGGAGAGAACATTGTGGTGTCCCCCTTACGCTTCCAGTGCTGTCTGCTGGTTGATAAAGGGCTGGGGTGTAGTGGAGGTGGGGTGGAGAATTTAGGGAGAGGAGAGATACTGTAGGGAGCAGGACTTACCTCATAATGGTTGCCTGATTGCCCGGTTACCTGGCCATGCTTACTTAGTTGGAGCTTCCAATTGGGGGCCTGGTAGCCACAGTTGCAGGTTGGGCTGGAATAATTGTTCCTTCTCTTGATGTGTCCTTGTTCTCAGGTCAGGTTGATATGGCTAGGCGGCCTGCTGGCGAGATAGTGGGAGTGGGCGGTCCGCCCCTCAGGACCTCTGACTTGGACAGATGACTGGATGACTCTCTGGGGCAGCATTCACCGGAACTCATATGGAGGGGGCTGCCTGAGAAACCAACCTGTGTGCCTGGGTAAGAAGACTAAGCTTTTCTTCCGGGGTCCCTTCTTTTCATCTCCCATTGGACTCGGGGTTCAGGCCAGGGACACTGAAGGCCTCACAGGCACATACAACTGCCCACCCATGGCCTTGGGTCCACTGCAGCACTTCCTGCTGCCAGGTGGGAAGCCAGTGCTGGGCCTGGTGCCCCACCCGCACCAGGTGTGCGCTCTGATCAACCTTGCCTGTGCCCAGTGCTCTCTGACACCACTTCCCTGTTGCCCTACCAGGCAGCCCGTGGTCATGCAGGGAGGGCCTTCTTGGCTGTGTGCCTGGACCTGGAAAGTTGAGAGAGTGTGCCCAGGGACCACAGAGTCTGCCCCCCAGGAAGAGAAGTAACTGACTGTCAGCTTTAGAGGACACCCAGATGGGTAGGGTCAGGCAGGCAGCCACTGGATCTCTGGGCCAGCCCCAGGCCCTTGGCCTGGCCAGGCACTGCATGGGCAGGACCAACCCCTTGTCATACAGTCCAGGCACTCACTTGTTTCGGAGCCTCCGCCCCTATGGCCCAGATTTACACAGGGTTTAGATAGGGCTCCCTGATGGTCAGTTCCAAAGACCTGCTCCAGCCCCTTAGGGCTTGCCTTTCTCAAGTTCTCTGACCAGGCCCTCCAGTGCTTTGCAGCTGCCCTGCAGTTGAGGAGTGTCTGTGATCAGTGACCATTCATTCTGTCTCAACACTGCACTCCACCCAGCCCTGGAGACTTATGCACCCTCATCATCACTACTCCCAAACCAGCACACACACACATACATACACACACACACACACACACACACACACTCTCTCTCACACCAGCCAAGCACATAAGAAAACATTTCTTAGGCACTACTAGCAGGGCACAGAGAGACATTTTGCCCAGTGGAAGGCCTAGTGCTCAGGCTCCATGTTTGTGGCTGGTCATTGCAGGTTGGCGTTTTTTGCCTCTGGAAGGGCGGAGGGAGAGCACCCAGCAGCCTGGCAGTTGCCATTCGCGGTGCTCTACTGCCATCAAGCGGAATTGGTTTGAGGTTTCCGCCTGCACATCCCTGCGCTTCTCTTAACATGGTGGCCGACCCCGCTCTTTTCCTGGCAGCCAAGGAGGGACTGGGGGCTCCCTGAGACCTTCTTGGCCCAGGAGAGACCTGAGAGCCATCGAGCAGTATCCAGCTCACTAGAGGACAGGGCTGGCGACACAAGGTTTGTCTGGCCTGACTCAGGAAGCACAGCCTTCCAGGTCCTGAGCACAGTTCAGGCGGACATGTTAGGTTTGCAAGGGCTCATGGGATCTCTGGACTCTGCAATGTGCACCCAAGGCTGCATCTGGGTTCTTGTGGGCAACTTGTCCTGCCAGTCACTGTTCACCAGACAGATCCAGGTTCCCCTTGCTTTTGTTTGATGATTCCTGTCAGCTGCTTTCAGGCATGCCCACCCATCCAACACTCCCCCCAACCCCACCCCGTGAATACACAGAGAGAGACAAACTCTGTGTGTGTGTGTGTGTGTGTGTGTGTGTGAGAGAGAGAGAGAGAGAGAGAGGGAGGGAGGGAGAGAGAGAGAGAAAGAGAGAGAGAGATGCAGGTTATCATGCTTCTCTGCTCTGTTTCAGTATCTCAGGTAGCTCTTATTGCCAGGCCCTCCAGTGGCTGGCAGCTGCCCTACAGTTGAGGAGTGTCTGTGATCAGTGGCCATTCTGTCTCAACACTGCACTCCACCCAGCCTGGAACACTTATGCACCCTCATCATCACTACTCCCAAACCTTCACACACACACACACTCACTCACACCAGCCAAGCACTTAAGAAAACATTTCTTAGGCACTAGCAGGGCACAGAGAGACATTCTGCCCAGTAGAAGGCCTAGTGCTCAGGCTCCATGTTTGTGGCTGGTGGTTGTAGGTTGGCGTTTTTTGCCTCTGGAAGGGCAGAGGGAGAGCGCCCAGCAGCCTGGCAGTTGCCTTTCTTGGTGCTCTACTGCCATCAAGCGGAATTGGTTTGAGGTTTCCGCCTGCACATCCCTGCGCCTCTCTTAACATGGTGGCCGACCCGCTCTTTTCCTGGCAGCCAAGGAGGGACTGGGGGCTCCCTGAGACCTTCTTGGCCCAGGAGAGACCTGAGAGCCATCGAGCAGTATCCATCTCACTAGAGGACAGGGCTGGCAACACAAGGTTTGTCTAGCCTGACTCGGGAAGCACAGCCTTCCAGGTCCTGAGCACAGTTCAGGCGGACATGTTAGGTTTGCAAGGGCTCATGGGATCTCTGGACTCTGCAATGTGCACCCAAGGCTGCATCTGGGTTCTTGTGGGCAACTTGTCCTGCCAGTCACTGTTCACCAGACAGATCCAGGTTCCCCTTGCTTTTGTTTGATGATCCCTTTCAGCTGCTTTCAGGCATGCCCACCCATCCAACACTCCCCCCAACCCCACCCCGTGAATACACAGAGAGAGACAAACTCTGTGTGTGTGTGTGTGTGTGTGTGTGTGTGAGAGAGAGAGAGAGAGAGAGAGGGAGGGAGGGAGAGAGAGAGAGAAAGAGAGAGAGAGATGCAGGTTATCATGCTTCTCTGCTCTGTTTCAGTATCTCAGGTAGCTCTTATTGCCAGGCCCTCCAGTGGCTGGCAGCTGCCCTACAGTTGAGGAGTGTCTGTGATCAGTGGCCATTCTGTCTCAACACTGCACTCCACCCAGCCTGGAACACTTATGCACCCTCATCATCACTACTCCCAAACCTTCACACACACACACACTCACTCACACCAGCCAAGCACTTAAGAAAACATTTCTTAGGCACTAGCAGGGCACAGAGAGACATTCTGCCCAGTAGAAGGCCTAGTGCTCAGGCTCCATGTTTGTGGCTGGTGGTTGTAGGTTGGCGTTTTTTGCCTCTGGAAGGGCAGAGGGAGAGCGCCCAGCAGCCTGGCAGTTGCCTTTCTTGGTGCTCTACTGCCATCAAGCAGAATTGGTTTGAGGTTTCCGCCTGCACATCCCTGCGCCTCTCTTAACATGGTGGCCGACCCGCTCTTTTCCTGGCAGCCAAGGAGGGACTGGGGGCTCCCTGAGACCTTCTTGGCCCAGGAGAGACCTGTGAGCCATCGAGCAGTATCCAGCTCACTAGAGGACAGGGCTGGCAACACAAGGTTTGTCTAGCCTGACTCGGAAAGCACAGCCTTCCAGGTCCTGAGCACAGTTCAGGCGGACATGTTAGGTTTGCAAGGGCTCATGGGATCTCTGGACTCAGCAATGTGTACCCAAGGCTGCATCTGGGTTCTTGTGGGCAACTTGTCCTGCCAGTCACTGTTCACCAGACAGATCCAGGTTCCCCTTGCTTTTGTTTGATGATCCCTGTCAGCTGCTTTCAGGCATGCCCACCCATCCAACCACCCCCCCCCACCCTGTGATACATAGAGAGAGACAAACTGTGTGTGTTTCTGTGTGTGTGTGTGTGTGTGTGAGAGAGAGAGAGAGAGAGAGAGAGAGAGAGAGAGAGAGAGACAGAGAGAGAGAGAGATGCAGGTTATCATGCTTCTCTGCTCTGTCTCAGTATCTCAGGTAGCTTTTGTGGCCAGATAGATTTCTTTCATCCAGTTAGCTCCCTCCCTGCAGGCCTCAATTCCTCCTCATTCCCTTCCTATGTTTCGGGTCATCTTGGGTTTCCCTTTCTCTCTTTTAGAACAGACTCTCTCTTTGAGCTGTGCTGCGGGTTCAGAGCAGGGTCCCAGGCCCCTCGGGAAAACACCCTCATCCCTAGAACCCTTCAGTGGTCCTGGAGGCTCCACCATGATCCTGTGCAAGCAACCTCACTGTGAGCCCCATGTGGGCCAGGAGCCTAGCCAGTGTCCTGGCCTCTGGTGAAACTGAGGAGAAACAGCTTAGAAACAGCCAGGCTATGCTGTATTTCCAAGGGTGTCCTAAACAGCCAAGGCTGCCAGGGTACCATCCTCCTGGGTCCTTGAAAGCCTGCTTGCTGTGATGATTGACATCCAAGCAGGCAGCAGCCTACTTAGGACTTCTCCCTACTACCTTCCCTTCCTGAACATCCAGGGAGATGAGGCAGGATAAAGGGTCAAAAGAGACCTGACCTTCTCTGCCATAGCCAGGGATTTCTGGAAGAATAGAAATGGTTCTGGAATTCACAGATGCAGTGGTCTAGGATCTTAGAAGACTGGGAGACCCGAGTTTCTTTCTCTCTGTCTCTGTCTCTGTCTTCTGTCTCTCCCTCTCTCTCTCTCCCTCTCTGTTTGTGTCTGTGTATGTATTCAGTGTGTGTCCCATGGTCAAAAACCTAGGAGACTGAATTCCCTGAAGGAGGACCATCTTGGTTCAGGGTTTGGCAGTTCTTATGGTGTTGAGCTCAGTATTGTGTGAGAAGGACAGGATTGGCTGTAGGGGAAACCTCAAGGCTTCATGTATCCCCAGGCCATAGGTCAGGTGTGCAGGAGGTGCATAAAGATCCTAGGGCTAAGGCAGGGGTATTGTCCCCTATAGTTCTGTTTAGGTGGATGAGACAACTGTTTAACACTAATATGGAGGGTGGCTGGATCAGTCCTTCCTTGTGCTTGCAGGCCTTGCACCTCTGAGAACTCAGAGCAGGCCTGCCTGTGCAGACAGAACTCTCTTGGTTGTATTAGAGCAGATCCCTCCTGCAATTTGGTAGGGAGGGAGAATTGAGAGGCAATGTCAGGCTTGTCTCCTTGAGACTGTTAGAGGGGTCTTCTTCCACCAGCTGTGAACTAAGATCTCAGGAGTGCGAGGCTGGTCCTCTGGAGATTCTCAGTGCTCATGAAAGGAAGGCTTGCCTGTGGGTCGTGAAATCATTTCCCACATGGTCATGGCATCCATCATGTGGAACCAAAGAGACCCATCTGCCCTGGAAACTGTGCCTGGAACTGTACATATTGGTGATCCAGAGGCAGAGAATAGGTAGGTAGGTAGGTAGGTGGGTGGGTGTGTTGCAAGCCAGTTGTTATTACCCTGTGTTAGTGAGCATGTGGAGAGAAAGTTTGAACGTGCCTTTAGAATTGTCATTGGAACCCCTCAGACGACCTTGGTGTGAAGTGACCTAGGAGGTCAGGGGAGTAGATGTGCTGCAGGCATCCTGTTGGGATAAGTGGGCATTGGTCATTGTGCTTTGTGTGTAGGTGCCCGTCACCTGCGGTGCACTTGAATGTCTTTCGAGAGCTCTGAGTTGCATGCATGGCGAGTTCCAGCACAGGTAGGTAGGTGGCTGTGTGGGAGGACACAGATAGAAGGATCCATGTGTGAGAGTGACTTGGGGACTTCGGAGGACGGAAGGAGAGAACATTGTGGTGTCCCCCTTACGCTTCCAGTGCTGTCTGCTGGTTGATAAAGGGCTGGGGTGTAGTGGAGGTGGGGTGGAGAATTTAGGGAGAGGAGAGATACTGTAGGGAGCAGGACTTACCTCATAATGGTTGCCTGGTTGCCTGGTTACCTGGCCATGCTTACTTAGTTGGAGCTTCGAATTGAGGGCCTGGTAGCCACAGTTGCAGGTTGGGCTGGAATAATTGTTCCTTCTCTTGATGTGTCCTTGTTCTCAGGTCAGGTTGATATGGCTAGGCGGCCTGCTGGCGAGATAGTGGGAGTGGGCGGTCCGCCCCTCAGGACCTCTGACTTGGACAGATGACTGGATGACTCTCTGGGGCAGCATTCACCGGAACTCATATGGAGGGGGCTGCCTGAGAAACCAACCTGTGTGCCTGGGTAAGAAGACTAAGCTTTTCTTCCGGGGTCCCTTCTTTTCATCTCCCATTGGACTCGGGGTTCAGGCCAGGGACACTGAAGGCCTCACAGGCACATACAACTGCCCACCCATGGCCTTGGGTCCACTGCTGCACTTCCTGCTGCCAGGTGGGAAGCCAGTGCTGGGCCTGGTGCCCCACCCGCACCAGGTGTGCGCTCTGATCAACCTTGCCTGTGCCCAGTGCTCTCTGACACCACTTCCCTGTTGCCCTACCACGCAGCCCGTGGTCATGCAGGGAGGGCCTTCTTGGCTGTGTGCCTGGACCTGGAAACTTGAGAGAGTGTGCCCAGGGACCACAGAGTCTGCCCCCCAGGAAGAGAAGTAACTGACTGTCAGCTTTAGAGGACACCCAGATGGGCAGGGTCAGGCAGGCAGCCACTGGATCTCTGGGCCAGCCCCAGGCCCTTGGCCTGGCCAGGCACTGCATGGGCAGGACCAACCCCTTGTCATGCAGTCCAGGCACTCACTTGTTTCGGAGCCTCCGCCCCTATGGCCCAGATTTACACAGGGTTTAGATAGGGCTCCCTGATGGTCAGTTCCAAAGACCTGCTCCAGCCCCTTAGGGCTTGCCTTTCTCAAGTTCTCTGACCAGGCCCTCCAGTGCTTTGCAGCTGCCCTGCAGTTGAGGAGTGTCTGTGATCAGTGACCATTCTGTCTCAACACTGCACTCCACCCAGCCCTGGAGACTTATGCACCCTCATCATCACTACTCCCAAACCAGCACACACACACATACATACACACACACACACACACACACACACACACACACTCTCTCTCACACCAGCCAAGCACATAAGAAAACATTTCTTAGGCACTACTAGCAGGGCACAGAGAGACATTTTGCCCAGTGGAAGACCTAGTGCTCAGGCTCCATGTTTGTGGCTGGTCATTGCAGGTTGGCGTTTTTTGCCTCTGGAAGGGCGGAGGGAGAGCACCCAGCAGCGTGGCAGTTGCCATTCGCGGTGCTCTACTGCCATCAAGCGGAATTGGTTTGAGGTTTCCGCCTGCACATCCCTGCGCCTCTCTTAACATGGTGGCCGACCCGCTCTTTTCCTGGCAGCCAAGGAGGGACTGGGGGCTCCCTGAGACCTTCTTGGCCCAGGAGAGACCTGAGAGCCATCGAGCAGTATCCAGCTCACTAGAGGACAGGGCTGGCGACACAAGGTTTGGCTGGCCTGACTCAGGAAGCACATCCTTCCAGGTCCTGAGCACAGTTCAGGCGGACATGTTAGGTTTGCAAGGGCTCATGGGATCTCTGGCCTCAGCAATGTGCACCCAAGGCTGCATCTGGGTTCTTGTGGGCAACTTGTCCTGCCAGTCACTGTTCACCAGACAGATCCAGGTTCCCCTTGCTTTTGTTTGATGATTCCTGTCAGCTGCTTTCAGGCATGCCCACCCATCCAACCACCCCCCCAACCCCACCCCGTGAATACACAGAGAGAGACAAACTCTGTGTGTGTGTGTGTGTGTGTGTGTGTGTGTGTGTGTGTGAGAGAGAGAGAGAGAGAGAGAGAGATAGGGAGAGAGAGAGAGGGAGAGAGAGAGAGAGAGAGAGAAAGAGAGATTCAAGTTATCATGCTTCTCTGCTCTGTTTCAGTATCTCAGGTAGCTCTTGTGACCAGGCCCTCCAGTGGCTGGCAGCTGCCCCCCCACCCCCACCCCGTGATACACAGAGAGAGACAAACTGTGTGTGTTTCTGTGTGTGTGTGTGTGTGTGTGTGTGAGAGAGAGAGAGAGAGAGGGAGAGAGAGAGAGAGAGAGAGAGAGGGAGGGAGAGAGAGAGAGAGAGAGAGAGAGAGAGATGCAGGTTATCATGCTTCTCTGCTCTGTTTCAGTATCTCAGGTAGCTCTTGTGACCAGGCCCTCCAGTGGCTGGCAGCTGCCCTGCAGTTGAGGAGTGTCTGTGATCAGTGGCCATTCTGTCTCAACACTGCACTCCACCCAGCCTGGAACACTTATGCACCCTCATCATCACTACTCCCAAACCTTCACACACACACACACTCACTCACACCAGCCAAGCACATAAGAAAACATTTCTTAGGCACTAGCAGGTCACAGAGAGACATTCTGCCCAGTGGAAGGCCTAGTGCTCAGGCTCCATGTTTGTGGCTGGTCATTGCAGGTTGGCGTTTTTTGCCTCTGGAAGGGCGGAGGGAGAGCGCCCAGCAGCCTGGCAGTTGCCTTTCTTGGTGCTCTACTGCCATCAAGCGGAATTGGTTTGAGGTTTCCGCCTGCACATCCCTGAGCCTCTCTAAACATGGCGGCCGACCCGCTGTTTTCCTGGCAGCCAAGGAGGGACTGGGGGCTCCCTGAGACCTTCTTGGCCCAGGAGAGACCTGCGAGTGAGCAAGATCGACCTCACTAGGGGACAGAGCTGGCGACAAAAGGTTTGGCTAGCCTGACTCGGGAAGCACAGCCTTCCAGGTCCTGAGCACAGTTCAGGCGGACATGTTAGGTTTGCAAGGGCTCATGGGATCTCTGGACTCTGCAATGTGCACCCAAGGCTGCATCTGGGTTCTTGTGGGCAACTTGTCCTGCCAGTCACTGTTCACCAGACAGATCCAGGTTCCCCTTGCTTTTGTTTGATGATTCCTGGCAGCTGCTTTCAGTCATGCCCACCCATCCAACACACCCCCCCCCCCCACCCTGTGATACATAGAGAGAGACAAACTGTGTGTGTGTGTGTGAGAGAGAGAGAGAGAGAGAGAGAGAGAGAGAGAGAGAGAGAGAGAGAGAGAGAGAGAGAGAGAGAGATATGCAGGTTATCATGCTTCTCTGCTCTGTCTCAGTATCTCAGGTAGCTTTTGTGGCCAGATAGATTTCTTTCATCCAGTTAGCTCCCTCCCTGCAGGGCTCAATTCCTCCTCATTCCCTTCCTATGTTTCGGGTCATCTTGGGTTTCCCTTCCTCTCTTTTAGAACAGACTGTCTCTTTGAGCTGTGCTGCGGGTTCAGAGCAGGGTCCCAGGCCCCTCGGGAAAACACCCTCATCCCTAGAACCCTTCAGTGGTCCTGGAGGCTCCACCATGATCCTGTGCAAGCAACCTCACTGTGAGCCCCATGTGGGCCAGGAGCCTAGCCAGTGTCCTGGCCTCTGGTGAAACTGAGGAGAAACAGCTTAGAAACAGCCAGGCTATGCTGTATTTCCAAGGGTGTCCTAAACAGCCAAGGCTGCCAGGGTACCATCCTCCTGGGTCCTTGAAAGCCTGCTTGCTGTGATGATTGACATCCAAGCAGGCAGCAGCCTACTTAGGACTTCTCCCTACTACCTTCCCTTCCTGAACATCCAGGGAGATGAGGCAGGATAAAGGGTCAAAAGAGACCTGACCTTCTCTGCCATAGCCAGGGATTTCTGGAAGAATAGAAATGGTTCTGGAATTCACAGATGCAGTGGTCTAGGATCTTAGAAGACTGGGAGACCCGAGTTTCTTTCTTTGTCTGCCTGTCTGTCTCTGTCCTTTCTATCTGTCCCCCTGCCTCTCTGTCTCTGTCTCTGTCTTCTGTCTCTCCCTCTCTCTCTCTCCCTCTCTGTTTGTGTCTGTGTATGTATTCAGTGTGTGTCCCATGGTCAAAAACCTAGGAGACTCAAGTCCCTGAAGGAGGTACATCTTGGTTCAGGGTTTGGCAGTTCTTATGGTGTTGAGCTCAGTATTGTGTGAGAAGGACAGGTTTGGCTGTAGGGGAAACCTTAAGGTTTCATGTATCCCCAGGCCATAGGTCAGGTGTGCAGGAGGTGCATAAAGATCCTAGGGCTAAGGCAGGGGTATTGTCCCCTATAGTTCTGTTTAGGTGGATGAGACAACTGTGTAACACTAATATGGAGGGTGGCTGGATCAGTCCTTCCTTGTGCTTGCAGGCCTTGCACCTCTGAGAACTCAGAGCAGGCCTGCCTGTGCAGACAGAACTCTCTTGGTTGTATTAGAGCAGATCCCTCCTGCAATTTGGTAGGGAGGGAGAAATGAGAGGCAATGTCAGGCTTGTCTCCTCGAGACTGTTAGAGGGGTCTTCTTCCACCAGCTGTGAACTAAGATCTCAGGAGTGCGAGGCTGGTCCTCTGGAGATTCTCAGTGCTCATGAAAGGAAGGCTTGCCTGTGGGTCGTGAAATCATTTCCCACATGGTCATGGTATCCATCATGTGGAACCAAAGAGACCCATCTGCCCTGGAAACTGTGCCTGGAACTGTACATATTGGTGATCCAGAGGCAGAGAATAGGTAGGTAGGTAGGTAGGTAGGTAGGTAGGTAGGTGGGTGGGTGGGTTGCAAGCCAGTTGTTATTACCCTGTGTTAGTGAGCATGTGGAGAGAACGTTAGAATGTGCCTTTAGAATTGTCAGTGGGACCCCTCAGACGACCTTGGTGTGAAGTGACCTAGGAGGTCAGGAGAGTAGATGTGCTGCAGGCATCCTGTTGGGATAAGTGGGCATTGGTCATTGTGCTTTGTGTGTAGGTGCCCGTCACCTGCGGTGCACTTGAATGTCTTTCGAGAGCTCTGAGTTGCATGCATGGCGAGTTCCAGCACAGGTAGGTAGGTGGCTGTGTGGGAGGACACAGATAGAAGGATCCATGTGTGAGAGTGACTTGGGGACTTCGGAGGACGGAAGGAGAGAACATTGTGGTGTCCCCCTTACGCTTCCAGTGCTGTCTGCTGGTTGGTAAAGGGCTGGGGTGTAGTGGAGGTGGGGTGGAGAATTTAGGGAGAGGAGAGATACTGTAGGGAGCAGGACTTACCTCATAATGGTTGCCTGGTTGCCTGGTTACCTGGCCATGCTTACTTAGTTGGAGCTTCGAATTGAGGGCCTGGTAGCCACAGTTGCAGGTTGGGCTGGAATAATTGTTCCTTCTCTTGATGTGTCCTTGTTCTCAGGTCAGGTTGATATGGCTAGGCGGCCTGCTGGCGAGATAGTGGGAGTGGGCGGTCCGCCCCTCAGGACCTCTGACTTGGACAGATGACTGGATGACTCTCTGGGGCAGCATTCACCGGAACTCATATGGAGGGGGCTGCCTGAGAAACCAACCTGTGTGCCTGGGTAAGAAGACTAAGCTTTTCTTCCGGGGTCCCTTCTTTTCATCTCCCATTGGACTCGGGGTTCAGGCCAGGGACACTGAAGGCCTCACAGGCACATACAACTGCCCACCCATGGCCTTGGGTCCACTGCTGCACTTCCTGCTGCCAGGTGGGAAGCCAGTGCTGGGCCTGGTGCCCCACCCGCACCAGGTGTGCGCTCTGATCAACCTTGCCTGTGCCCAGTGCTCTCTGACACCACTTCCCTGTTGCCCTACCAGGCAGCCCGTGGTCATGCAGGGAGGGCCTTCTTGGCTGTGTGCCTGGACCTGGAAACTTGAGAGAGTGTGCCCAGGGACCACAGAGTCTGCCCCCCAGGAAGAGAAGTAACTGACTGTCAGCTTTAGAGGACACCCAGATGGGCAGGGTCAGGCAGGCAGCCACTGGATCTCTGGGCCAGCCCCAGGCCCTTGGCCTGGCCAGGCACTGCATGGGCAGGACCAACCCCTTGTCATACAGTCCAGGCACTCACTTGTTTCGGAGCCTCCGCCCCTATGGCCCAGATTTACACAGGGTTTAGATAGGGCTCCCTGATGGTCAGTTCCAAAGACCTGCTCCAGCCCCTTAGGGCTTGCCTTTCTCAAGTTCTCTGACCAGGCCCTCCAGTGCTTTGCAGCTGCCCTGCAGTTGAGGAGTGTCTGTGATCAGTGACCATTCATTCTGTCTCAACACTGCACTCCACCCAGCCCGGGAGACTTATGCACCCTCATCATCACTACTCCCAAACCAGCACACACACACATACATACACACACACACACACACACACACACACACACACACACACTCTCACACCAGCCAAGCACATAAGAAAACATTTCTTAGGCACTACTAGCAGGGCACAGAGAGACATTTTGCCCAGTGGAAGGCCTAGTGCTCAGGCTCCATGTTTGTGGCTGGTCATTGCAGGTTGGCGTTTTTTGCCTCTGGAAGGGCGGAGGGAGATCGCCCAGCAGCCTGGCAGTTGCCATTCGCGGTGCTCTACTGCCATCAAGCGGAATTGGTTTGAGGTTTCCGCCTGCACATCCCTGCGCCTCTCTTAACATGGTGGCCGACCCCGCTCTTTTCCTGGCAGCCAAGGAGGGACTGGGGGCTCCCTGAGACCTTCTTGGCCCAGGAGAGACCTGAGAGCCATCGAGCAGTATCCAGCTCACTAGGGGACAGAGCTGGCGACAAAAGGTTTGGCTAGCCTGATTCAGGAAGCACAGCCTTCCAGGTCCTGAGCACAGTTCAGGCGGACATGTTAGGTTTGCAAGGGCTCATGGGATCTCTGGACTCAGCAATGTGCACCCAAGGCTGCATTGGGTTCTTGTGGGCAACGTGTCCTGCCAGTCACTGTTCACCAGACAGATCCAGGTTCCCCTTGCTTTTGTTTGATGATTCCTGGCAGCTGCTTTCAGTCATGCCCACCCATCCAACACACCCCCCCCCCACCCTGTGATACATAGAGAGAGACAAACTGTGTGTGTGTGTGTGAGAGAGAGAGAGAGAGAGAGAGAGAGAGAGAGAGAGAGAGAGAGAGATGCAGGTTATCATGCTTCTCTGCTCTGTCTCAGTATCTCAGGTAGCTTTTGTGGCCAGATAGATTTCTTTCATCCAGTTAGCTCCCTCCCTGCAGGGCTCAATTCCTCCTCATTCCCTTCCTATGTTTCGGGTCATCTTGGGTTTCCCTTCCTCTCTTTTAGAACAGACTGTCTCTTTGAGCTGTGCTGCGGGTTCAGAGCAGGGTCCCAGGCCCCTCGGGAAAACACCCTCATCCCTAGAACCCTTCAGTGGTCCTGGAGGCTCCACCATGATCCTGTGCAAGCAACCTCACTGTGAGCCCCATGTGGGCCAGGAGCCTAGCCAGTGTCCTGGCCTCTGGTGAAACTGAGGAGAAACAGCTTAGAAACAGCCAGGCTATGCTGTATTTCCAAGGGTGTCCTAAACAGCCAAGGCTGCCAGGGTACCATCCTCCTGGGTCCTTGAAAGCCTGCTTGCTGTGATGATTGACATCCAAGCAGGCAGCAGCCTACTTAGGACTTCTCCCAAACCTGCACACACACACACACACACACACACACACACACACACACACACACACACTCTCTCTCTCTCTCTCTCTCTCTCTCACTCACACCAGGCAAGCACATACAAAAACACTTCTTCGGCACTAGCAGGTCACAGAGAGCCATTCATGGAAGGCCTAGTGCTCAGGCTCCTTGTTTGTGGCTGGTGGTTGCTGGTTGGCCTTTTTTTTTTTTTTTTTGCCTCTGGAAGTGGGGAGGGAGAGCGCCCAGCAGCCTGGCAGTTGCCATTTTTGGTGCTCTACTGCCATCAAGCGGAATTGGTTTGAGGTTCCCGCCTGCATGTCCCTGTGCTCTGATTTTAGGACAGGTCTGGGACACAGGGTCTAGCAGGTAAGCACAGCCTTCCAGGTCCAGAAGGCAGTGCAGGGTCCCATGCCTCTCAGGTACACACAACAGTCCACCCATTTCCCTGGGTCCACTGTGGTGCTTCCTGTTGGTGACAAGCCTGTGATGTTCCTTTGTTCCACTTTAGACTCTCTATCTATATAGATGTGGCTGTCTTTCACCTCCTATAGATATTCCCGCCAGTGTCTTGTATGTGGTGTTATTAATCATTCTTGTTATCACTTTCCTCCTGTATACACTTTACTCTAATTTTTTTTGTATTCACTGTGGCAGTCAATAGGCCATGCCAGTTCCAGTACAACTGGCTTCACAAAGATTTCTATTCGACTTTGTGTTTCTACTGTATTGTCCCTATCTTGTCCGGAACTGCAGCCAGTATTCTTATTGATATATTGCTTATCTGAGACTAGTAGCAATAACTATTTTAACAATTTATCTCTTATTAATTTGTTAACACATATAGAGTGAAAAATGTATAATTTACTGCTATCTTGGTCGTATTTCTATCACCTGAAATAGTTACATCTTGATAAAAAAAACCACGTGCCTGTCTCACATGCTACAGGGACTGAGCTAAATGCTTACAAGGGAAAAGGGTTATGCAATTAGCCATGAACCTTAAGGAATATTTCATGACACTAGAGAAGAAAACAAAATTGCAAATGCCTCTTTCAACAGACTCAGAAAGCATTTTTTTTACCTTTTAATTATCAATATGATCACTTCTGGCAAAATGGGACAGTTAAATATCACTAGTTCAGGGGTTAGAACTCATCTTTTCATCAGAACATCAGATTAAATAAAGCTACTAAGACTGTGTCTTATGTTAATGTACCTGTTTCTCTTTTGCTGTTTTGTTGAATGTTCTGATGGCTGAAGGAATTACATTTAGTGGTCGAAATGATAAAAAAGTTACTAGGTTTCAGTGTATTACCATGATATTCTTAATCTTTCAATACAATAGTATTTTCATCTTAAGGTTACAGTAGACAGTGTGTAACCTTAAGTTTTCAAAGACTACTTTTTATGACTTTTCTTATCTTCCCTTCTAGCCCACCACCTACCAGAGGTATTGGAAAAGAACGGATACGGAGGAAGTGGACCCATTTAGAGGTGATTATTTGGAGCAAATCCCATCTGCTTTGTCAGTTATTGAGCAGTTCCGTTCATAGGCTGGCAATGGCAGCTTGATCCACTCTCAAAGTCTTCATGGATACACCAGCAGTCCGTTCAGTAAAGTCCAGATAGCAGCAGTTGCACGACCTAGCAGGAACAACCAGGCCTCAGCTGAAGACAGTAGTCTACAGGAGGCATTGGACTAGCATGAATGTCAGGAGAAACTTACAGCTGTGCCTCTCTTAAGGAAGTGAAGATCAGTGAAGACAGGAGACCAAAAGGCGTTTAGCTGTGCAAGCAAGCCAAGCCCTTCTCCCAGTCCCTCCAAACATCACTAGTCCTCCACAGGACTTGTCTCACCATGTGTTGCCTCAGCAAAACTCACCTTTACAAACACAGCTTTGAAGGCCAGTTTTTTGAGTTAATAATGTAAACAAATGTTATTCTACGACAAACGTAGAATTCAAGAGAAAAATGGAGTAATGAGTAAACCAGACATTAAAAAAGATTCTATAAATGATCGAATTACCTTTAGGCTACTGCAGCTTAGGTATAATGTAAGGGGAGTAATAATCTACAAATAAGCAAATGAGCCAAGATGACCAAGATGGAAATGGTTTGATTAGGAATTTGATTAGGGAAGTTCTGCCAAGGCAGGGATAGTTGGGGTGGACACCTTTAGTCCCAGCACTGGGGCTTTATGCATGCTAAGGACGAGCTCTATTGCTGGGCCCCACGCTCTAGAGTCAATGCTCTAAAATACTGCACAAACTAATTCTCAGACATTAACTGCAGGAAGAATGCTCTAATCCTAGATGAGTGTTTTCAAAACAAAACTTAGCAGCGAAGACCAAAAAATACAGAAAAAGCACCCAAAACAGACGAAATGCCAGTTCATCAGGAAGCCAAAACTTGACAGAAATATCTCTCAAATAACATTTAATCTCTCTCCCTTTGTTCTAATCCTGTCCCCACCCAGCAACCACCTGATGTGTAATTTGGTTTTCTAAGTGACCATAGCCATCGGTCAGAGACACTAAGCTGGGCCCAAATAAAAGAAGAAAATAAATAAGAAGTTAAATTAAGTTAAAACCCTTGGGTCTCACTTGAACCAATATCTCTTAAATTTTTGTACATCGTTGACACCCCTGAGGATATTTACATTTTTCACCTTTAGCGACTAGAATGTGTATCATCTAGCCAGGCAATGGTACACACCTTTCTTTAATCCCAATACTCAGGAGGCAGAGGCAGGTAGATCCCAGTGTTTGAGGCCAGCCTGGTCTACAGAGAGAGCCTAGGTAGGCCAGGGTTACACAGAGAAACCAAGTCCTAAGAAAAGAGAGGTGTGGGGAAGGGAGAAATTGTGTATCACTGTATGATCTTTCTTTCCTAAGTTCTACTTGGCTACCTTCTTGTATGTTCTCAGTAGATGCTAATCCTATTTACATTGTGGCATTTTGGTGCTTGTATTAAGCAAATCACAATGGGCCTTCCTTAGGACTGGACTGGAAGGGAACAATTTCAATGTCTTTAAGAAGGCAGAGAGAGCCAGAAAATGGCCGCGGCTAAGAATTAAGTTTACAAAACCTTCCAGCTGGTAAATTCCTTACAAAGTACAAAACAGTGTGTAATTATTTTCCAAGCGTTTTGTGTGATTGTCTTTCCAATCTCCAGTTTAAAAAAGCAGAAATCAAACCTAGCAGTACATCTCTGAAGCAATGACAGCAATCTAACGTTCCAGAGAAATGAGGGAGCACGCTGGTTTCACCAGAATCCATCCTACCAGTAACGTTATTCACCGAGAGCTAAGGTCATGGTTGATGGTGAACTTTTCCCATTCTGAATTTGATATGAACATAACATTTTAATAATATGAGCATCTAAGAAACAGACCCAGATCAAAAGCGGTTTTAACTGGAAACTAAAATTGCAATCAGCAGGCACGATGGTACCTCTTTATTTTCTCATTAAAGCTGCCAACATTCTGGAACCCATTTCTGGCTCACTCACTGCTTCTAATGCTTCTAACTACACACACACACACTGTGTGTGTGTGTGAGAAGGGAGAGGCTTTGTATTCGGAAGACTTGTCATTTTGTTTTGTTTTGTTTTGTTTTGTTTTGTTTTGTTTTGTTTTTCGAGACAGGGTTTCTCTGTGTAACCCTGGCTCTCCTGGAACTCACCTTGTAGACCAGGCTGGCCTTGAACTCAGAAATCCTCCTGCCACTGCCTCCCAATTGCTGTGATTACAGGCATGCACCATCACTGCCCGGCCAAGACATCTTTTTTTTTCTTTTTTCAAACATAAATAGTGTACTTTATTAAAAATAAAATTGTAACAGAATAACTTAGTAATGACAAATCAAGTAACATAACAAGATACCAACAAAAGGAATGAAGAGGCATTGCTCCAGCTCACTAGTGATCTCCTTTAAACAGGAAAGGCTGCTAGTCTAGCGGTTCTGGCCCCATCTGTACAACACAGAGATAAAGAATCGGTGCAAAAAAAAAAAAAAAAAAAACAAACAAAATAAAACAAAGACCTATGTGTAAAGCCACCTTCAAATAATTGACTGAGATCTCTCTAGGACCAGGGCTCGAGCAGAGATGGTTAAAGTGCTATCAGTGTTGAGAACTACAGGTCTAAAGTAATATAAACAATATAAAAAATGTCCTCAAAACAAAATCAGTAAGCTGACCAGATCATTTCTTTCACCTCAGAAAAAGGGAGGAGGGGCAGGCATCTGCTTCCTACTGTTCTCTATCCATTGTTTGGCTAGATTCATTGCCTATGCTGTTAATAAACAGCAAATAGCGAAAGGTAAAACAAGCTACCCAAATGGAAGTTCTCACGAGTTTAAGTTTACACTCTTTTAAAACAAGGCTAGCTTTCAGAAACAATCTCACATTTTAATTTTGCATAGATACTCAAGTCTCCTATTTGTTCAACCAAGGGGATCCAATAAGATGTACTAGCAAGTATTTATGAGCATCAGCTGTATAAACGTATTCATTCCGTGTACCACAAATAAGCTTTGTTTGACAGAGCAAGTGTAGCAGACCTGAGGGCTTCCTCTGAAACTGCCAAAACCTCCTTTTCCAAGATAAGCATCTTCAAAGTCAAGAGCATGAACAAAACTTTTTCATTAAAAATGCAAACACGAAGTATTTTGTCTGCAGCTGTGCCACACCCTCAACAGCTCTCCATTAGGAGATTCAGTAGTCATTAGTTATTTATCCCAAAACCCTTCCTCAGTTTTCAGGTTTGAAAAAAGGATGGAAAAGAACTCAAATTCAGAGAATCCCATTTCTTCAGATGCTTCTGTCAGGACTCCATGTCAATCTCAACTCCTTCATTCTTGTCCTCAAGTGTTTCTGTCAGGCTGTTTGCACTCACATCTTCAAGAGCTGCCAGATCAAGAGAGGGCAGAGGGTTCCTCCAATACTGGAATGTATTATACTGCCAAAACTCTTCAGGCTGCTGGCTGTGCACCCGGTCGGCTACCTGCGGGCTTCCCGCGTTTTCTACTCTGTCGCCGCCGCCCGCAGCCCGGGGTTCCTCCTGCTCGCCAGGAGGCGGCTCTCCGGGCTCCCGGCTACAGCCCTGCAGCTCCTGTCTGTCGTCCCCGCCATGATCCCCGCGTCCCCCTGGCGCTTGAGGGGCCGAGCCGTCCCAGACGGCGGGACCCAGAGCGGCGGCTCCTCGGGGAAGTCGCTGAGCAGGAGCCGCTTCCAAGGCACGCGGAACGTGAGCGGCTCAGCCGCACGCCGCTTGGCCATGGGCCAGGGACGAGGGTCGCACGGGTGTCGGCCGAGGGCGGAGGGCGAAGGGCAGCCAAGACATCTTATGCCATCACATTCTCTAATGACTGATTAAAAATATAAATCATTTGCATACAGCTTATGTTATCCATAACAGTCACGATGCTTCTACAAGCATTGTAGTTCTGAAAATATGATAGGGACACTAACATGCCACAGGGGGAAAAAAAAGGAAGGCTACCTAGCTGCCAATCCAAGTGCTTGCGCAAAGTAATGAGCTAACATTTAACAAATGTACAAAGTGTATTTTTTGAAAAAAAAAAAAACACTGAAAAACATAGTTGAAAAAAATCACTAGGTGTAACTTTAATTATTTTCAAAACCTATTTTTAATGATAGTTGTTAAACACTTTAACCTCCTTTGTAGCCCACCATCCACCAGAGGTAGTGGAAAAGAAGGGTAACCTGTTTAGAAAAGTTCTTTGGAGTAACTCCCATCTGTGTTGTCTGGAAATTGGCAGTTCAGTTCACAGGCTAGCAGTGGCACCTCAGTCCACTACCAATCACTTGATGGATATATCAGCAGTCCAATATGGTAGAGTTGGGATAGCAAACATGGATCAGCAGTAGTGACACTACCTAACAGAGACACTCAGCCTCAGCAGAAGTTAGCAGGACACCATGGCCAACAGGAATGCCAGGAGAAGTTCTTGGCTGTGCCTCTCTCAAGAAAGCGAAGATCAGTGAAGACTCCATACCAACAACCATTTAGCTATGCAAGCAAGCCAAGCTTAGCCTCAGCCTGTGGCGTTCTATTTATCTTCCCTTCCTCCTCCAAGGGACTTGCCTCCACACATGGATCTGCCTCACCTGACATCTTTCTGTCATGGAGGGGGAAACTAACTATCTATCTATCTATCTATCTATCTATCTATCTATCTATCTAGATTATTTATTTTGAAACAGGGTTTTGAACTCTTGGAGATGTGACCAAGCAGTGGGATTAGAGGTGTGTGCCATCACTTCTTTTTTTTTTTTTTTTTTTTCCTCTTTGTTGTTTTTTTTTTTATTTTTTATTTTTTTATTTTTTTTTAATTAGGTATTTAGCTCATTTACATTTCCAATGCTATACCAAAAGTCCCCCATACCCACCCCCCCCACTCCCCTACCCGCCCACTCCCCCTTTTTGGCCCTGGCGTTCCCCTGTTCTGGGGCATATAAACTTTGCGTGTCCAATGGGCCTCTCTTTCCAGTGATGGCCGATTAGGCCATCTTTTGATACATATGCAGCTAGAGTCAAGAGCTCCGGGGTACTGGTTAGTTCATAATGTTGATCCACCTATAGTGTTGCAGATCCCTTTAGCTCCTTGGGTACTTTCTCTAGCTCCTCCATTGGGAGCCCTGTGATCCATCCATTAGCTGACTGTGAGCATCCACTTCTGTGTTTGCTAGGCCCCGGCATAGTCTCACAAGAGACAGCTACATCTGGGTCCTTTCGATAAAATCTTGCTAGTGTATGCAATGGTGTCAGCGTTTGGATGCTGATTATGGGGTGGATCCCTGGATATGTGCCATCACTTCTTGCTTGAAAAATATAGTCAGGGTCTCCCTATCTAGCCTTCGCTAGCCCTGTACTGTTGAGATCTTCCTGTAGCCACTCTAGCACAAGGATTATAGACTGCAAGGATTCCTGGCAGGCCTCAACATACCAAGCTTTATTCTCTTTTATAAACCCATGCATGATGTCAGCATTTACATTAAAACAGGAAAAGTTTGTGTTGGGGAAAGGGTAGCACTATGGTTTCCACTAACCCAGAGGGAAATCCTGAGACAATTGTTGGTATAATTAAAATAATTGCATATGATTAGAGCAGGTGCAAGAAGCTAGTGAAAGAACTTTAAATCCTAATACTCAATTTATTGCTGGTAAAGAGAGTTTCGAAGCACTATTAATTAATTGAACAAAACCTGTGATTAGTCATGATTACAGAGATTTTTCTCTGCCCACTGTGATTTTGTTGAGTTTCTAAGCAGATAATCAAGGCTATTATTGTTAATAGATAAGGAAAACGATTTCCATATTTTGTCACAAATGAAGTGAGACAAAGTAATTGTCTCTGCTCTCCCTTACCACACAGAGTAGGAAACAATGGCAAGGAAAATAAGTTCTAGAGTTTTGTTTCATAAATAAGGGATCCTTAAATTAAAAAATTAGTTCCACAACACCTTTGAGAGCTGCCTCTTGAGGACTCTGTATCCAACGCCATGTAAAAACTACAGAGGTTTGTAGGAAAAGCCAGAGTCAGGAGAGCTTTTCAGTGAGTTTCTGATAGACTCTGCACAAGCATTTTCCACACAGTACCCCACCCCCACAGGCAAATACACACTCACCCTCACAGACACCCCATGCTGCTTTTATGTGCTTCGGTGTAATGCCCCAAAAAACTTTAGTAATAAATTCTTCCCAGCAACGACCTTTTGAGTGTACAATTGATACTGGTAAAATCCCAGTATATCAAAAGACTGTGTTTCCTTGATATGCAAATAATTAAATATTTATTGAGAACCTAACATGTAGACAACACCGCACTAGGTATTTAGAGGGGCAATACAAATAGTATTAATCAGAATGGGCAGAAATACTGGCAGAAGGACCGCTTCTGTGTTAGTCAGGTGGTGTATAAGGAAACCTGTGAATTTCATGGGATTCAGCAATGCTTACAGCCTATGCCTGTGCAATGCAAAGACTCACACAGTGATGGGTTTTTGTTTCTGTTCTGGATTTTTTTTTTAGACTTAATAAAATTTTATTTCTCTCAAACACAATCTTTCTATCTTAGAACATGATCTCGGAAAACAAAAAAATAAATTTTTCATTATAGAATTCTCAGAATTCAAGTGTTTTTTCTTTTAAATAATGTTTTGGATAGTTAAATATGATGCGTGTGCTTTTGATGCACTGTATAGATGTTTAAATTATTTTCATCTAAGATAATTGCAATCATGTCATTGAGTTTTAAGATACGATTTTAATTTAATTTACTGATTATTTTATTTATTTACATTTCAAATGTTGTCCCCCTATCTGGTCCCCCTTCCACCAGCACTCCACCTCATCCCCCTTCCCCTTTACCTCTAAGAGGGAGCTCACCCACCCACCCATTCCCACTTCACCCCTCTAGTACCCCTCTTCTTTGGCACATCAAGGCTCCACAGGAGCAAGTGTGTACTCCCACCCCCTGAGGCCAGACAAGGCAGCCCTCTGCTACAAATGCATACAGGGACACAGACCAGCCCATGAATGCTCTTTGGTTGGTGGCTTTATAGTAAGATGTGATGTTATTTTTTTTTTAATTTCCTCAGTTTCTGTTGTTCATTTCAGATTTTGCTAATTTGGATACTGTCTCTTTGCCCTTTAGTTAATTTGGCTAAGGGTTAATCTATCTTGTTGGTTTTCTCAAAGAACCAGCTCTTAGCTTTGTTGATTCTTTGTATAGCCCTTTGTTTCTATTTGGTTGATTTCAGCCCCGAGTTTCATTATTTCCTGCATTCACCTCCTCTTGGGTTTGTTTTTCCTTTTTGTTCTAGAGTTTTCAGATATGCTGTCAAGCTGCTAGTGTAGGATCTCTCCAATTTCTTTATGAGGGCATTTAGTGCTAAGAGGAAAACTCTTTCATTGTGTCCCATAAGTTTGGGTATGTTGTACCTTCATTTTCATTGAATTCTATAAAGTGTTTGATTTTTTTTCTTTATTTCTTCCCTGACCAAGTTGTCATTGAGTAGAGAATTGTTCATCTTCCCTGTGTATGTGGGCTTTCCGTTGTTTTTGTTGTTATATAACATCAGCCTTAGTCCGTGGTGATCTGATAGGATGAATGGGAATATTTCAGTCTTTTATCTGTTGAGGCCTGCTTTGTGACCAATTTTATTTTCAATTTTGGAGACGGTTCCATGAGGTGCTGAGAAGAAGGTGTATTCTTTTGTTTTAGGGTGAAATGCTTCATAGATATCTGTTAAATCCATTTGGTTCGTAACTTCAGTTGGTTTCACTGTGTTTCTGTTTAGTTTGTGTTTCAATGATCTGTCCATTGATGACAGTTGGTGTTGAAGTCTTCCATTATTATTGTGTGAGTTTCAGTGTGTGTTTTGAGCATTAGTAAAGTTTGTTTATGGTCATCTCTTTCTTTGGGTTGGGAGAGTTTTCTTCTGTGATTTTGTTGAACATGCTCTCTGGCCCTTTGAATTGGGAATCTTTACTTCTATCCCTGTTATTCTTAGTTTTAGTCTTTTCATTGTATATTGAATTTCCTGTATGTTTTGGGTTAGGAACATTTTGCACATTGTATTTTCTTTGACCTTCTAAAGTATGTTACATGCTTGGGATTCTCTGTTATATCTCTTGTATTCTGTTGGTGATGCTTACATCTGTAACTCCTGATCTCTTTCCTAGGTTTCCCATCTCCAGGGTTGTTTCCATTTTTATTTTTATTTTTTTACTTTTATTCTTACTTCTTGGACTGCTTTGTTCAATACCTTCACCTATTTGCTTTTGTTTTCCTGTATTTCCTTTTTTCCCCAATTTTTAATTAGGTATTTACTTCATTTACATTTCAAATGCTATCCCAAAAGTCCCCTATACCCTGCCCCCGCTCCCCTACCCATCCACTCCCACTTCTTGGCCCTGGTGTTTCCTCTGTACTGGGGCATATAAAGTTTGCAAGACCAAGGGGCCTCTCTTCCCAATGATGGCTGACTAGGCCATCTTCTGCTACATACGCAGCTAGAGACACAAGATCTGGGGGTACTGGTTAGTTCTTATTGTTGTTCCACCTATAGGGTTGCAGACCCCTTCAGCTCCTTGGGTACTTTCTCTAGCTCCTTCATTGGGGGCCCTGTGTTCCATCCAATAGCTGACTGTGAGCATCCACTTCTGTGTTTGCCAGGCACTGGCATAGCCTCATACAAGACAGCTATATCAGGGTCCTTTCAGCAAAATCTTGCTGGCATATGCAATAGTGTCTGTGTTTGGTGGCTGATTATGAGATGGACCCCCGGGTGGGGCAGTCTCTGGATGGTCCCTCCTTTCGTCTCAGCTCCAAACTTTGTCTCTGTAACTCCTTCCATGGGTGTTTTGTTCCCAATTCTAAGAAGGGGTGAAGTGTCCACACTTTGGTCTTCATTCTTTTTGAGTTTCATGTGTTTTGCAAAGTTTATCTTGGGTATTCTAAGTTTCTGGGCTAATATCTACTTATCAGTGAGTGCATATCATGTGAGTTCTTTTGTGACTGGGTTACCTCACTCAGGATGATACCCTCCAGATCCATCCATTTGCCTAGGAAGTTAATAAATTCATTGTTTTTAATAGTTTAGTAGTACTCCATTGTGTAAATGTACCACATTTTCTGTATCCATTCCTCTGTTGAGGGACATCTGGTTTCTTTCCAACTTCTGGCTATTATAAATAAGGCTGCTATGAACATAGTGGAGCATATGTCCTTCTTACCAGTTGGGGCGTCTTCTGGATATGTGCCCAGGAGAGGTATTGCTGGATCCTCCAGTAGTATTATGTCCAATTTTCTAAGGAACCTCCAGACTGATTTCCAGAATCGTTGTACAAGCTTGCAATCCCACTAACAATGGAGGAGTGTTCCTCTTTCTCCACATCCTCGCCAGCATCTGCTGTCACCTGAATTTTTGATCTTAGCCATTCTGACTGGTGTGAGGTGGAATCTCAGGGTTGTTTTGATTTGCATTTCCCTGATGATTAAGGATGTTGAACATTTTTCCAGGTGCTTCTCTGCCATTCTGTATTCCTCAGGTGAGAATTCCTTGTTCAGCTCTTTAGCCCCATTTTTTAATGGGGTTATTTGATTTTCTGGAGTCCACCTTCTTGAGTTCTTTATATATATTGGATATTAGTCCCCTGTCCGATTTGGGATAGGTAAAGATCCTTTCCCAATCTGTTGGTGGTCTTTTTGTCTTATTGACAGTGTCTTTTGCCTTGCCGAAGCTTTGCAATTTATGAGGTCCCATTTATTGATTCTCGATCTTAGAGCACAAGCCATTGCTGTTCTATTCAGGAATTTTTCCCCTGTACCCATATCTTCGAGGCTTTTCCCTACTTCCTCCTCTATAAGTTTCAGTGTCTCTGGTTTTATGTGGAGTTCCTCGATCCACTTAAATTTGACCTTAGTACAAGGAGATAGTAATGGATCAATTCGCAATCTTCTACATGATAACAGCCAGTTGTGCCAGCACCATTTGTTGAAAATGCTGTCTTTTTTCCACTGGATGGTTTTAGCTCCCTTGTCAAAGATCAAGTGACCATAGGTGTGTGGGTTCATCTCTGGGTCTTCAATTCTGTTCCATTGGTCTACTTGTCTGTTGCTATACCAGTACCATGCAGTTTTTATCACAATTGCTCTGTAGTAAAGCTTTAGGTCGGGCATGGTGATTCCACCAGAGGTTCTTTTATCCTTGAGAAGAGTTTTTGCTATCCTAGGTTTTTTTGTTATTACAGATGAATCTGCCGATTGCCCTTTCTAATTCGTTTGAAGAATTGAGTTGGAATTTTGATGGGGATTGCATTGAATCTGTAGATTGCTTTTGGCAAGATAGCCATTTTTACTATATTGATCCTGCCGATCCATGAGCATGGGAGATCTTTCCATCTTCTGAGATCTTCTTTAATTTCTTTCTTCAGAGACATGAAGTTCTTGTCATACAGATCTTTCACTTCCTTAGTTAGAGTCACGCCTAGGTATTTTATATTATTTGTGGCTATTGAGAAGGGTGTTGTCTCCCTAATTTCTTTCTCAGCCTGTTTATCCTTTGTGTAGAGAAAGGCCATTGACTTGTTTGAGTTATTTTTATATCCAGCTACTTCACTGAAGCTGTTTATCAGGCTTAGGAGTTCTCTGGTGGAATTTTTAGGGTCGCGTATATATACTATCATATCATCTGCAAAAAGTGATATTTTGACTTCTTCCTGTCCAATTTATATCCCCTTGATCTCCTTTTGTTGCATAATTGCTCTGGCTAGGACTTCAAGTACAATGTTGAATAGGTAGGGAGAGAGTGGACAGCCTTGTCTAGTCCCTGATTTTAGTGGGATTGCTTCAAGCTTCTCACCATTTACTTTGATGCTGGCTACTGGTTTGCTGTAGATTGCTTTTATCATGTTTAGGTATGGGCCTTGAATTCCTGATCTTTCCAAGACTTTTATCATGAATGGGTGTTGGATTTTGTCAAATGCTTTCTCAGCATCTAACGAGATGATCATGTGGTTCTTGTCTTTGAGTTTGTTTATATACTGGATTACGTTGATGATTTCTGTATATTGAACCATCCCTGCATCCCTGGGATGAAACCTACTTGGTCAGGATCGATGATTGTTTTGATGTGTTCTTGGATTCAGTTAGCAAGAACTTTATTGAGGATTTTTGTATCAATATTCATAAGGGATATTGGTCTGAAGTTCTCTATCTTTGTGGGGTCTTTTTGTGGATTAGGTATCAGAGTAATTGTGGCTTCATAGAATGAGTTGGGTAGAGTACCTTCTGTTTCTATTTTGTGGAATAGTTTGTGAGGAACTGGGATTAGATCTTCTTAGAAGGTCTTATAGAACTCTGCACTAAACCCATCTGGTCCTGGGCTTTTTTTGGTTGGGAGACTATTAATGACTGCTTCTATTTCTTTGGGGGATATCAGGCTGTTTAGATCATTAACCTGATCTTGATTCAACTTTGGTACCTGGTATCTGTCTAGAAACTTCTCCATTTCATCCAGGTTCTCCAGTTTTGTTGATTATAGCCTTTTGTAGAAGGATCTGATGATGTTTTGGATTTCTTCGGGATCTGTTGTTATGTCTCCCTTTTCATTTCTGATTTTGTTAATTAGAATGCTTTCCCTGTGCCCTCTAGTGAATCTGGCTAAGGGTTTGTCTATCTTGTTGATTTTCTCAAAGAACCAGCTCCTTGATTGGTTGATTCTCTGAATAGTTCTTGTTTCCACTTGGTTGATTTCACCCCTGAGTTTGATTATTTCCTGCCTTCTACTCCTCTTGGGTGAATTTGCTTCCTTTTGTTCTAGAGCTTTTAGGTGTGTTGTCAAGCTGCTAATGTATGTTCTCTCTAGTTTCTTTTTGTTGTCACTCAGAGCTATGAGTTTTCCTCTTAGAAATGCTTTCATTGCATCCCATAAGTTTGGGTATGAAGTGGCTTCATTTTCATTGAACTCAAAGAAGTCCTTAATTTCTTTCTTTATTCCTTCCTTGACCAAAGTATCATTGAGAAGAGTGTTGTTCAGTTTCCATGTGAATGTTGGGTTTCTGTTATTTATTTTTTTATTGAAGATCAGCCTTAATGCATGGTGATCTGATAGGATACATGGGACAATTTCAATATTTTTGAATCTGTTGAGGCCTGTTTTGTGACCTATTATGTGGTCAATTTTGGAGAAGGTACCATGAGGTGCTGAGAAGAAGGTATATCCTTTTGTTTTAGGATAAAATGTTCTGTAGATATCTGTCAGATCCATTTGTTTCATCACTTCTGTTAGTTTCAATGTGTCCCTGTTTAGTTTCTGTTTCCATGATCTGTCCATTGGTGAAAGTGGTGTGTTGAAGTCTCCCACTATTATTGTGTGAGGTGCAATGTGTGCTTTGAGCTTTACTAAAGTTTCTTTAATGAATGTGGCTGCCCTTGTATTTGGAGCATAGATATTCAGAATTGTGAGTTCCTCTTAGAAGATTTTACCTTTGATAAGAGTGAAGTGCCCCTCCTTGTCTTTTTTGATGACTTTGGGTTGGAAGTCAATCTTATCAGATATTAGGATGGCTACTCCAGCTTGTTTCTTCATACCATTTGTTTGGAAAATTGTTTTCCAGCCTTTCATTCTGAGGTAGTGTCTATCTTTTTCTCTGAGATGAGTTTCCTGTAAGCAGCAAAATGTTGGGTCTTGTTTGTGTAGCCAGTTTGTTAGTCTATGTCTTTTTATTGGGGAGTTGAGTCCATTGATATTAAGAGATATTAAGGAAAAGTAATTGTTGGTTCCTCTTTTTTTGTTGTTAAAGTTGGCATTCTGTTTTTGTGGCTGTTTTCTTTTAGATTTGTTGAGAGATTACCTTCTTGTTTTTTTCTAGGGTGGGGTTCCTGTCCTTGTATTGGTTTTTTTCTGTTATTACCCTTTGAAGGGCTGGGTTCGTAGAAAGGTAATGTGTGAATTTGGTTTCGTCATGGAATACTTTGGTTTCTCCATCTATGGTAATTGAGAGTTTGGCTGGGTATAGTATCCTTGGCTGGAATTTGTGTTCTCTTAGTGTCTGTATAACATATGTCCAGGCTCTTCTAGCTTTCATAGTCTCTGGTGAAAAATCTGGTGTAATTCTGATTGGCTTGCCTTTATAGGTTACTTGACCTTTTTCCCTTATTGCTTTTAGTATTCTATCTTTATTTAGTGCATTTGTTGTTCTGATTATTATGTGTCGGGAGGAATTTCTTTTCTGGTCCGGTCTATTTGGAGTTCTGTATGCTTCTTGTATGTTCATGGGCATCTCTTTCTTTAGATTTGGGAAGTTTTCTTCTATAATTTTGTTGAAGATATTTGCTGGTCCTTTGAGTTGAAAATCTTCATTCTCATCCACCCCTATTATACGTAGGTTTGGTCTTCTCATTGTGTCCTGGATTTCCTGGATATTTTGAGTTAGGATCTTTTTGCATTTTCCATTTTCTTTAATTGTTGTGCAGATGTTCTCTATGGAATCTTTTGCACCTGAGATTCTCTCTTCCATCTCTTGTATTCTGTTGCTGATGCTCGAATCTATGGTTCCAGATTTCTTTCCTAGGGTTTCTATCTCCAGTGTTGCCTCACTTTGAGTTTTCTTTATTGTGTCTACTTCCCTTTTTAGGTCTAGTATGGTTTTGTTCATTTCCATCACCTGTTTGGATGTGTTTTCCTCTTTTTCTGTAAGAACTTCTACCTGTTTGATTGTGTTTTCCTGTTTTTCTTTAAGGACTTGTAACTGTTTAGCAGTGTTCTCCTGTATTTCTTTAACTGAGTTATTAAAGTCCTTCTTGATGTCCTCTACCATCATCATGAGATATGCTTTTAAATCTGGGTCTAAGTTTTCGGGTGTGTTGGGGTGCCCTGGACTGGGCGAAGTGGGATTGCTGGGTTCTGATGATGATGAGTGGCCTTGGTTCCTGTTAGTAAGATTCCTACGTTTGTTTACCTTTCGCCATCTGGTAATCTCTGGAGTTAGTTCTTATAGTTGACTCTGTTTAGAGATTGTTCTTCTGGTGATTTTGTTACCATCTATCAGCAGACCTGGGAAACAGACTCTCTCCTCTGAGTTTCAGTGCTCAGAGCACTCTCTGCTGGCAAGCTCTCCTCTTACAGGGAAGGTGTGCAGATATCTTGTGTTTGGACCTTCTCCTGGCCGAAGAAGAAGGCCCAAAACAGGACCTTTCCCAGAAGCTGTGTTGCTTTGGCATGTCCCTGAAGCTGTCAGCTTCTGTGGTGCTCACTCTCACCTGTGCAGACTAAGTTCCTAAGTTTGGCGGAGTCCCGGAACCAAGGTGGCGCCCGCTGCTCCTGAGGCTGAGAGCTTCCGAGCCAGGCAGACACCTGTCCTCTGGTCGGGATGGTAGCCGGCTGTCTGTGGCCCGAAAAGGGTGCTGTCTCAGCGGCTCTGTGGCTCCGCCTGTCCCAGAAGCTGTCCGGTTCTGTGGTGCACCCTCTCACCTGTTCAGACTAATTTCCTAAGTTCGGAGGAGTCCCGGAACCAAGGTGATGCCCGCTGCTCCTGCGGCTGAGGCCTTCCGAGCCAGGCAGACACCTGTCCTCTTCTTTGGCATTTCTAATTTCCCCAACATTATATGAAACTTTCTGCCTCTAAAGGATGGCATCCTTTATAGATTGTTTGTGGATACATCAACATTCTCACTCTGTCAGTGGGTACTCCAAATAGTGTTTCTGACACAGAAACCTCAGAATTATTCCTTCAGCACCAAGAAGACTCACAGTTTTCCCCCATGCTTGAAGTGGGGCTTAAATCTCTCTCAAGGAGTCACCAGGTACACTTCGTCTAAACCAGAAATTCAAATACACTCCAGGCATTCTTCTCTAGTAAGGTTCAGACCTACAACTTAAGAACCACAGATCTTCCAAACTACTGTATGGACCAAGGGGACATCTGATCTGCCTATTCTGAACCAGGGATCCTCAGATCTTCCCCAATAGCCTAAGTGACCTTAATCTTACCTGTCTAGAACCAATGTGCTTGGGCTGGAGAGATGGCTCAGCAGTTAAAAGCACTGACTGCTCTTCCACAGGTCCTGAGTTCAATTCCCATCAACCACTTGTTGTCTCACAACCATCTGTAGTGGGACCCGATGCCACCTTATGGTGTGTCTGAAGACAATGACAGTATACCCACATACATGAAATAGAACCTATGTGACTCACAACTTTCACCAATAACTCAAGGGGGTTTCAGATGTACCTCCTCAACATCAAATATGTTAGAAACTCCCCAGTGTTGAAGGCAGCACTAACATATGAGAAACAGAAACCTCAGAAATTCTTTAATTGCCCTCAGAATTACCACTTCAGAACAAAGGTGTCACATTGGTCCTCAATGACTAAGGATGCCCTGACACATATGACATGATAAGCAAAGGACTTCAGACCTCAACAACATCTTAAGAAGGCCACAAATATGGCTCTTTTACTATCACCATGCAATAGCATTGATGAAGTCACAATGGGGACTCAGATGTACCCTTCTAGACCCAGGATAATTTATATCTCCAGAGTAAATCCAACTCCATGAAGTCATGCACCCTCAGAAGTAAAGTATCCCATAACTTCATGGGGGATGACACTCAGTTGGTTTATCTTTTGAAGAGGGCCTAGGCCTTACAACCTCTAACCATAGTAGCCCCTGACATTATGGGTATGCCAAGGGGGTCAGCTGACCTTAAGTAAAAACAGTTTATTCTTCCTCCTTTTGCACTGGAGGGGTCTGAGGCATGAAGGTATAGAACTTACCTTGTGAGTGAGGAGTTTATCTCAAATATTCAGGCTCAGCTCTAGTGTGTTTAAGACTGAATCCTTGGTACCAAGAATTCACAGGAGCTTTGCTCTTTGTTCATGGCTGACTCAGGACTACCATTCAACTAAGAAAGACCAGAGCTTCTCCCTCAGACTTTATTGGTTAGGGAATACACCTTTCACCACCAAAAAACAAACAAACAAACAAACAAACAAACAAAAACAAAAACAAAAACAAAACAAAACAAAAAACCTCAGAGAACTCCAGATTCAAGTCCCATGGCCAATGTATAAAAACCTCAGCCTTTATCCAAGGCACTCTTTAAGCTGGTCATCAGAAAGGTAACTGTCCTCAACACCCACACCTGTGTGGCCTGTTGTAAGTTTAATAGGGAACAAATCCAGGGACTTTGAGCCAACTTGTCAGAAGAAAACTCAGATTGCTGTTAAATCTGCAGTGGAGTCCTCAGAGATAAGAATTTTTTAGAGTTCTCTGAAGATGTGGAGGCCTGTAGTCCCTGGACCAACCTCCTCTACAGAAAGTGAACAGGGCTACTCCCCTACAGTCCAACAGGGTTGAAGGACTTTCTCCTTTTCAAACTTCCTGTGATGATCGAGGTCATAAAATGTACCCCTTTGACCCAATGGGCTCTCATAAAAATCCCTTCTGTTCAGGAGCCCATGGGATATTTTACCTCTGACCAAGGAACATTGCTCCCTCTGGTCAAATTTCACACAAATCAAGAGGAGGAGGCCAATCCTGGAACCTTATGCCACTTCCTTGTGTACAGTCACATGACATGGTGTGAAATCACCATTCTAACTCAGTTCTGGTTGGTTGAACATAATTCTTAGGAGGCAATCATCCTGAGGACACAAACCCAAGCTTTTTATGAATCATGGTATCTATACTTGGTGTCTTGCTAATTCAGCTAAAGATATGGATACCCCAGGCTGTGAAGAACTGTTAGGAGGTGTGGCAATGCTAGGACCTTATGAGCTAAGGTAAGCGATTTAATTTTTGCTCTAAATATTATGGGGATTTTCATACTCTGATCATCTCTCCTGTTACAAGGATATCAGCACCTCCTTTATCCCCAGGGCTACTTACTCCTTCTACCTTTGATTAAGGAGGCATCACATCTTCCCACTGAAGAAAAGGGACCCTCTGATCATACCAGTTTGTCCAAAGAAGGCTTCGACATTCATTTAGGTCGAGGAATCCCACACAACTTGCTCATATTATGGACTGAAACTTAGATATTTTTCCTAATGTTTCCCAGATTTTTCCTTCATATCAAGGTAAACTCTAGGTTTAAAAAGGTTTCAATGAAGAATCTTTGACATAAATACTCTGTCAAGGAAGAAACTTACATTTTATCTTTGAAATAGGGAAAAATACACACCCTGAAATTTGAACGGAGCTTAATACAAATTCTGCTGCTTAAGGAGCCTACAGAAAAGCCACTGACATGAAAAACTCAAGCAGATGTTCATTTTTTCTCAAGGATACTTGAAATTAACATCTCTTAACCATGTGTACTTCAGAAAATCCACTTTTATCCATAGAATCCTGAGGTCTATTCCTCTAGGAGGTCCTAAAGTTTCCCTTCTGACCTTGGTGGCCAGGCATGCTCAAATAAAAGAAGGATGTCAAACACTCTGAAATGATGTTCTGGGACATGACAGTAAAAATATGATCCCTAATCTAACTTCTATTTTTAAGGCTGTCACTTGAAATGGAGCAGTTCCATCTTAGTTGCCCATGCCTGCGATGCTGCTGTACAGCTTGTGGAGAACATAGAGCTAGAGATTACCAAACAATTTGTAAGAAAAATGTTCTGATTGCTGGCAAGCACACCTCAAAGTCTCAGAACACATGGGTATTCTGGACTATGAGGACATTTGCACTTTGTAAGCTATTTTTGACATCTTCTTCCAATTCGCAAGGTAAACTTTTGCCTGAGAGATTCTGTGACCTTCCTGCTCTTCCTTATCCTCCCAACATATTCTCTTTCTCAAAAATAACATTCCCATATATGGTCAAAGTAGTTTTATACCTAACTGATTAGGTATATTTCCAAATGTGACTCATTATGTAAACAAGGTACCCTAGTCCACTCTGGTTTGAGGTTCCACAGTCCAAGTTACAAATCAGAGCAAAGAACCTGTGCCATCTGCCTTCAGGCAAGTCAAAAGAAATGTAATAACTTCATTAATTCTACCTAGACCTGGATAGATGAACAAAGTCAAAGAAGTATCCTAGCCTTTGGAAGAAGAAATATGTTGCTGCCTTATCTCTCCCGAATGAGCACAAACTATGAAAATACAAAACTCTGAATAAGAATTGGAAACTTACGATCATTGCTGGAAACATTCTCCACTGTATAAGGTACCAGGGACCTTTATCTTTGACAGAAGTGTATATGGCAATTTCACAGTCTGCCTCAGGAAGATTCTGTCCTCCTCTTTCAGTAAGGCCTCGGAGATTTTCTCTCTTACATGGGGCTCACATTTCCCAATGTTAACTTATTTTTTCTCACTACACTGAATAGAATGTCAGAACTCTCCTAAGACTAACATTGCCCTAAACCCTATTGTCCAAATGTGGCCTAAAACATGTATTATGCCTTACATGGAATATTCCTATTCCTCCCAAGTAGCTTTGAGTCTTTTTTCCTTACAGTGCTGTCAGACCATGGGAGACTTATTCCACTCATTCTACATAAAAGAGCATCTAACATTTCCTGTCTTCCCAGTAGGAATCTGGGCCTATTGTCTACTTCCATTCACCAAGTGGATTTTAGACCTTCAGTTTCTGCAAAGGGGTCCTGGGAAATCAAAGTCTATTGAAAGGACTCTCAGAACTAGCTCCTGTGTCTAAGGGGTTTTTCAGACCTCTACCCTCTACACTAGTGGACTTCAGGTCCACCTCTGCAACTAAAGAACCAACCACCAGAGCCTGTCTTTTGCCCATGCCTCACAAACACCCCTATTAATGAAGTTTGCTTCAAAGCTAACTTCTCTGTCTAAGATATCCATACAACACATTTGCAACCAGAGATACCTCACAATTCTCTCTCATAGGACAGAAGACAGAAATCTGAAATTGTCTCTCACATCCTGTGCCTCAAAGTTGGTCATCAAAATGCACTATTCATATCTTTTATTCACAGATGTGTGCAGCTGAACACGTCGAGGAAACATAAGTGCTTGCATAACTACTTATCCTGTTGGAAGATTTTTGTGACCATTGCCTGGACTCTCAAAGATGTTACACAGAGTATGCATATGGGGAAAATACTAGCAAGCTAGTGAGGCAGAGTCTGAACATTCCTCCAGTACCCAATGGAGTCTAGAACCTTCCTCTGCTGACCATGGGTGAACTAGATATTTCTGTCCTACAAAGTATGACTGGGGACCTCTACCTTGGGAACCAAGACATTCAGGATTTCTCTTCTGTTGAAGGTGGTCTAAGAATTTCCCATTCTGAGAAACAGTTATTAGAACTCCTGTGTTAGTCAAATACTCCACACTGTTGTCTAGAGAACTGTGCCTTGGTCCTTCCATTCCCCAACAATGTGGCCTCGGATCTTGCCCACCTCTGCAAGAGGGAATGTTAACCGCTGTCTTTGACAAAAGGAAGCTTACACATTCCTTTATTCCAAAGGTGACATTAGATATGCTCTTTTGAATAGCAGTGTATCACGCCATGTATCCTCAAGCATCCTCTTATGTCTTTGAACTACATCCAATCTATATTCTCTAAATAAGGAAGATTCAAACCTTTCACCTTTTATCAGAATGGCAAGGGAAATATATTGTTCCTCTCTGGTGTGTGGTCCCAGGCCATCTGTGTAGAATTATTGACAGGATCCTATGTTATGCTCTGCAATCTAATCAAATTTTTGCGACCCATATATGGACATATCAAGACAAACTGGAGGAGGAAACCTAGCCAGGGACAGACATCCAGGCTGTTTGAAAAATGCTTGGGTTGTTGCTTGAACTCCCCCAGACTAAACACGAGATGTGGAACTTCTACCAACTAAGGAAGAGTTGGAAGCTGAAGAGCAGTGGAGTGTCGCACCCACCTCGTCTGGCAAGGAAGACACAACACGGTCTACAAGGCATGACTATGCCAGTGCCTGCAAAGTTCAAACAAGATAAAAAGGGATTGGGTTTTTCCTAGGGGCCGTTGAGGGTGGTATACCCATTACTTGGAAAACAGAGGAGCCTGTATGGGTTCCTCAATGGCCTCTTTCCTCTGAAAAATTAGTAGCTGCCAAAGAATTAGTAGAGGAACAATTGAAATTATGATATATTAAACCTTCCCAGTCACCTTGGAATATACCCATATTTGTGACTAAGTAAAAATCAGGCAAATGGAGGCTCCTGCATGATCTTCAAGCCATTAATAATCAGATGCAGATTATGGGCCCCATACAGAGAGGTCTGCCCCTACTTTCTAGTTTGCCCAAAGAGTGGCCTATTATAATCATTGATATTAAGGATTATTTTTTTCTCTATTCCCCTTGCATTGTGTGATAGCGAACACTTTGCCTTTACTCTTCCTTCTGTGAATAATGAAGAGCCTGATAAATGGTATCAGTGGATAGTTTTACCTCAAGGGGTGGCAAACAGACCTACTATGTGTCAACTTTTTGTAGGAGAAGCCCTACAACCTGTCCATGATGCATTCCCAAAATTAAGGAAAAGAACACATAAATTATTTATTCAACATATTCGAGCTCACTCTACCTTGCCAGGCCCTATGGCTGAAAGAAATGCCTTAGTGGATGCTAGCACTCGCATGGAATTTATTTTTCATGCCACCCCACTGGAGCTTGGAAAAGATTTTCATCAATTGTATCATGTTCCTGCTGCCACACTTCAGCAGAAATTTGATATTTCTCGAGCCTCAGCACGAGATGTGGTGTTACAATGCCCACAGTGTGTACAATTTCACCACCCTCCTCATGTTGGTATTAACCCTCACGGATTGATCCCTTTAAAACTGTGGCAAATGGATGTTACTTATGTCTCAGCATTTGGAAGATTAAAATATGTTCATGTTTCAATTGGCACCTGTTCAAGTGTCATTTTTGCCTCCCCCATGTCCTGTGAGAAATCCCGAAAGGTGGTTGGCCATTGCCTAGAAACCTGGGCAGCTTGGGGAAGGCCAGATAGTTTAAAAACTGATAATGGCCCCACATATACACCAAAATCATTCCAAACCTTTTGCAAAATAATGCAGGTTAGTCACTCTACTGGCCTTCCCTACAATCCACAGGGCCAAGGCATTGTGGAAAGAGCACATCGAACCTTAAAAGAACTCTTACAAAAACAAAAAGGGGGAATCGCTAATGGCCGGCCACCCAAAGAACAATTATCTTTAGCTCTCTCTCTCTCTCTCTCTCTCTCTCTCTCTCTCTTTTTTTTTTTTTTTTTTTTTTTTTTTTTTTTTGGTTTTTCGAGACAGGGTTTCTCTGTATAGCACTGGCTGTCCTGGAACTCACTTTGTAGACCAGGCTGGCCTCGAACTCAGAAATCTACCTGCCTCTGCCTCCTGAGTGATGGGATTAAAAGTATGCGCCACCATGCCCGGCTATCTTTAGCCCTCTTTATTTTAATTTATAAATTCTGGACGAACATGGTCGTTCAGCTGCAGATAGGCATGCCATGACCTCGCCTATCCTTAAACAGTATGTCAAATGGAAAGATGTCTTAACTGGAAAATGGTATGGCCCAGATCCCGTTATTTTGAGATCCAGGGGAGCTGTTTGTGTTTTTCCACAGGGTCAAGAACACCCAATTTGGGTACCAGAGAGGCTGATGCAAAAATTGCTCCCCCCGACAGAGATATAGATTGTAATAGTTCCGGAAGGACATGTTTTTTAGCAGAGTGTTGGCAGAGTATACTGCTGTGGTTGTGAAACTTCCCACCTTTGTGCCTATAGTAGATTTTGAAATGTTTCCCACCTATGCCCATTGGTGCTACTCACTGAGTGGTCCAATTTGAACCTCTTTTCCTCAAATCTTTGCTTCTGTTTGAGAATGAGTTCATTCACCAAGAAATTAGGATAGAGATGGTCAATATTGTCCACAACATAATTACACTTGGGACATCTATTATTGTCCTCCAAACTCTGATGAATACACTTGTAGCAAAAGCTGTGGCCACATTTGGTCATGTATGCCTCCTCAGTCATATCAAAGCAGATGGGACTCTCTCTTATTTAATAGACTTAGTTCAAGAACAGGTTGAAGAATTGTATACAGTTGTACAAGCTAATTTCTCTCAGTCTCTTGAGCAGAGTCGCCTCTTATCTGAGTAGGAAATTGGTCGGCTAAAGTAGAGCAGTTGTCCAGAAAGCTGCTCCTCCAGATTGCCAAACTCAACAGCACTCGACTGGACCCTGTCACCTTGGGGGACATCACCTCCTGGATCACCAATGCCTTCTCATTTTTTAAGGAATGGGCAGGGATGTTGGCCTGGGGGACAGTGGTCCTCCTGGGTTGTGTCTTTTGTATCTGGCTATTGTGTCGACTCAAATGAGAGCACGCTCAGTAAAAGGCAGTGGTGTATCAAGCATTGATGGAGATTAAAGATGGCACATCTCCCAATGTTTAGCTGGCCTCTTTAAAAAATTAAGAGTTCGCCGAGGTCTTCTGGCAGTTGTAGTCACACAGATCCATGGTATCTAGTGACGGGCAACTTTCCTTATGCACAGACCAACCTAAGACACGGGGCCTGGAGGCGATAGGGTAACCCTATAACGGGTAAGGCTGTGACATGAAAGGATCGACCTACGATAGGAGCCATGGCCGATGGAGAGACTTGCCCAGACCTAGTCCAGCATCATGTTATTAAACAAAAAAGAGGGAGATTTAGGCAGCTGATGCCTAAACGATGGCGCCGGTTTCTGGTACACGGTTGCCGGACTTTCCTAACCCTTTTCCTGGAGTGTAGCCCATACTAGACATAATTTCTTGGGCTTGTGGGGAATACTCATTAGTTAGTCTAAGATCCATTTTGGTTAAGACATCCCTACCCCATAGGGTCACAGGAATATCCACAATATAAGGAAAACATTTCCCTGACTTACCTTCCTCATTTTTCCAAGTCAATTCCTTAGCACTTATAAGGGGAGCAGTCTCATAAGCTAGACCACGGAGGCTTTGAGATGATGTTTGCAAGGGCCACTTTGATGGCCAATCATGAGTGGAGATAATACTGCGATCTGCACCTGTGTCTAACAACCCCAGAAAGGATCGTCCTTCAACCTGCAAAGTTAACATGGGGCGATCTCCTAATTCCATTGATAAGAAAGTGAACCAAGAACCTGTAGAACCTAGTCCACTCTCTCCTCTGATTTTATTATTTGCTGGGAAATATTTATGCAAACTTGGCAACAGTAATAATTGAGCAATTCTATCTCCTGGGGAGATAGCTGAAATGCCACTGGGGGAGGCCACTAAGATTTTCACAACCCCCGTATAATCTGTATCAATCACTCCAGGGGTAATTTGTAATCCTTTTAAAGCAGAAGTTGAGTGGCCAAGCAATAGTCCTACAGTATCTTTGGGAAGGGGGCCTTTAAAATCTGTATCTATGGCCTGTGGGGTTAATACGAGTCTGGTGGTAGAGTGGAGGTCCAATCCTGCAAAGCCAGTAGTGGCTCTCCGTGGTCTCTCAGATGACAGAGAGATGGCCAAGGTTTCTTCTGGTCTTTCTGAAGAGCCCCATATATTTGAGGGCCCTGGGGACATTGGCCCCGCAGTCCGTTTTTTGGCCTGGTGCCACCATATCCTGCTTGTAATGGTCGGCCTTCTATGTCCTTTGTTGATCTGCACTCATTAGCCCAATATTTTCCTTTTCTACATTTATGGCATATTCCTGGCTGTCTAGGTTTATCTAATGGAGTCCTTTTCTCATTTTCGGGGCATTGTCTTCTAAAATGTCCTCTCTGGCCACATTTATAACAAGTATCATTATTAGATCTACCCAACTGCACTACAGCTGCCACCAGGCCTGCATTGGTTAATGGGCCCCCTAGTTCTCTGTAAACTTTCATTCAAACTTCTAAACCTTTATGTTTATAGGGTGTAATAGCGGCTCTACACTCCTTAGTGCATTGCTCATACACTAGCTGTTTTACCAAGGGGATAGCTGTATCAGGGTCTCCAAAAATTCTAGTGACTGCTTCAATGAGGCGTGCTACAAAATCTGAAAATGGTTCTGTGGGGCCCTGCAAAATTTTCGTAAGATTGCCTGAGATTGCGCCTTTGTTCGCCAATGCCTTCCAGGCTTTGGTAGCTACCTCATTTATTTGGGCATAGACTGCTTCAGGATAATTTGTTTGATCTAAAGCAAAATGTCCTAAACTCAGAAGCATGTCTGCATCCCAATGTCTCTGAGGATCTTGTTCTGTGGCTAAATTTGCTGCTGCCTGACTGTTTGCATATTCACAGGACAAGGACTTCCGGTCTAAATACTGTCCGGATGACAAACAAGCCCAAGTAATATTATTCCAGTCCCCCGGGGTGAGGCAATATCTAGCAAGGACCTCGTCCTGTGCAACTACAAAAGCTTCACTCACCCCATAGGTACGGACTGAATCAGCCAGCTGCTTAATAGTTTTAAAATCTATTGGCTCATGATACCGTCATCCCTGGCCATCTAAGAAGACAGGGAAAGTTAGTCCAACTTCCTTCCAAACCTCTGGGCAAAATGAGGTACCTTGTTTACCAGCTTTTGTGGATTCCCTTTTTCCTGTATACTCAGGGCTAAAAGGTGGAATGGTTGGCACTTTCGATTTTACTCTTTTGCCAGCCGACCCCCCCCCCCCTGTTTTTTTAAAGGATTGTTTTTGTATGACCAATCTGGATCATACCGAGCTGCCTCTTCTTCTAGGTCAGCTTCCTCATCTTTATCAAGCTCTGAGTCATTGGAGTCAGAACTTGCTGAACTTATTGTTAAGTCTTTTAATGAGGGATATATTTTTGCTATTTCCTTTTCTTTCTCATTATTTCCTTTTCCTTTTGAATTTGCCTTTTCTCCCTTTTCCTTTTCTCTCTCTTTTTTGCCCCTTTTCTTTCTTTTGCTTATGTGTTTCCTATCTTCCTCTGACGTACTTTCTTGTTGTTCTGTAAGAATTTTCTGACCTGCCTTAACTTTTGTTTCTATCAAACAAAAGCAGAGGCCAGAAATTACAAAAAACGAAACAACAACAATAAGAGCTACCCACACTGGGTCCATGGGCGAGAAAAGCATATCCCCCCTTTTAATCGTGGATCAATTTGGGAGACTTACCGGTACTGCCATTCCTCAGCTGAAGAGTACTGAATCCACGAGATCCTCAGGTCACCGTGCGGGCCACCAATTTGTCCCGCCCACCTCGTCCGGCAAGGAAGACACAACACAGTTGGATTCTTCTCAACAGCTTTATTGCAGGAATGCCTCGATGCTGCTACGGGAATCCCGGGAACCCAGGGAGGACTCCTTATATACACCCCAGCACAGGGAAAAACTTTGTGTCCTCCTGGGATTGGTCAGTCTGCCAGCACCTTAATTTGCATGCACCTGCTTGGGAGGGGTTGACACCAGATTTGGGCTAGCGCCTGTGTAGTGGTGTTGTTTACGGCGACGGTGTACTGGAAACCCATGCCATCTTTTAGGCGTCAGCTGCCTACAGTGGAGGGACTTCCTTTACTGAATGAGGTAAGAGGGACATTCATGCTTAACAGGATGTGCATGGTTCTCACATACTCTCCAACGGTTTTCTAATGCATACTTTTGTACAACCAGTTCTCATCATTTTCTCTTTCTCATAAGGGCTCAGTACTCCCTCTCTTCTCAAGTTACCTCATTCCTTTTGCTTCATTGAAGAGAATTTCAGAATCCCCTCCTATGACAAAGCCTACTGCAGACCGTCCCCATTTGTCCAAGGTGTTCTAAAATACTCATTTAGTGGAAATACCCTCAAACTTTATGTTTCTTTGAAAGTGGGACTAAGTTATTTCTCTTGTAACAAAAGATGCTCCAGAGCAAGTAAGCCTCATGCCATTCCCTTTGTAGAAGGTAGAATCAGATCCACTCACATGCAGTTCAGTATAGTACAAAAGGGGACTATGATTTCCTCCTTCAACCATAGGACTATAGACATTCAGTTCCTGGCCAAGAGTGTATGTCCCATAGAACAATGATGACAGAAACCTCAGTTTTGGCTCCTATGGCCAAGATGGTCTCAGTTATTCCATTTATAGTCATAGGAGTTTCACATATAGCCTTCATCTATGAGATGCCCAAGAGCATCACGTCATTCCAAGAGCACCTTAAACTTGAATTTAAAGCCATAATACTTTAGTGTCATTCTCTGTGACCAAGATTGCCAGGCAAACACAACTGCAACTTCACAGTGGGACCTCACATCTTTCTGGGTGTAGGACAGTGGGCAGAAAATAAAAATCTAAAACTAACCTGCATGTAATCTTCCTAGAGGTTGTTGTTAGAACTGCTGTTTTCCCATCTCTATTTATGGATATCTACAGACTAATACAACCCTGAGGGAGTCTCAGCATTCATACAACCACTCACCCTGTTGGAAGAGCATGTTGATCTTGTACTCCTTCCAATAGTATATACAATATATGGATAGTGGAAACTGGGAAGAAGAGATGGAATCAAATAATGCACTACCATTCTGTTCTCCCACTACCCAAGGTAAGCTAGATTTTCCTCTTCTGCACAGTGTGGTGACTTCCTTCCTTCCTTCCTTCCTTCCTTCCTTCCTTCCTTCCTTCCTTCCTTCCTTCCTTCTTTCCTCCCTCCCTCCTCCCTTCCTTCCTTTCTTAAATATGTATGTATGTATTATGCATACAATGTTCTATATGAATGTATTCCTGCACACAGAAGAGGGCACCAGAACCCATTACAGATGGTTGTGAGCCACCATGTGCTTGCTGGAAATTGAATTCAGGACCTCTGGAAGAGCAGTCAGTGCTCTTAAACACTGAGCCATCTCTCCTGCCCCAGGCACTTTCTTTTTAAACAAAACATTTCAGGATAACCCCAGAAGTTGCAGTTATGATTACAGGCTACTCAAACTGCACCTATTCTCCTGGCATCTCATACCATTCGTTTTGTATGAAGGGTCATCAACACTTAGGATAGGTGGCTTTCAGGCCTTTCTGCTGTTACAAATAATACCCCAAACCTTCTTGCTATGTCAAAGTTCTGTTATAAGAATGACTGGAGTTTGCTCTTGGGATCTCAGAATTTTCATTTTGCCTAAGAGGACCAAAATCAAAGTATCCTCAGAGTATCCTCCACCTACACATGGGCTTCAAACAAAGCCCTCCAATTGTGAGCTTTAGATCATTTCCCTCTAACCATGACCTCTAGGAAAACATACATGTGACCAAAGGAATTTCACTTAGTTCTGCTCTGTGTTAACAGAGCCTGAAAGTTAGGTCATCTGTCCTTCATACCATCCTACATGCATACACCCATATAACTGATGATAAGCATCAAGAGTGCTTAGAGACTGACAATCATGACTCATTAACAATGCTTGTATTGCTGCCAGGCCTACCATGGTATAACTGAAGATGGGAATCTTCTAAGCTGTGATGTAGTCCCACCTGCCCTGCTCAAGGTAGGCTAGGTCACTCCTTTATCCGTAAAGAGATTTGGGACTTTAAACAGACACTAAGTCTGCTTTAATCTTCTACTCCTAAACATCAATGCTTAGACCACCATTTTCTGTCCATCATATATCAAATGCACTCTCTGTATATGAGGGTCCAATATCTATCTTGTAAGACTGACAGGGCCTGAGATCATCTCTACCTGCCCCAGGCCCCAAACTCCATTTCCAGCTAAAAAGTCCTCAGTAACTACCCTCTCTGACCAAGAATGATTCCAAACCATTCTCTTCCTGCTAAAGGAGGGCACAAACATTCCACTTAACTGTGGCTCACATCGAACACCTCATCTGAAAGAGACATCAAAATGACTCCTTTTCTTCCAGAGGTCCTCAAATTCACACCCTCTGTCCAAGAGGTCTGTAAATGTCATCCAGTCATACCAGGGCTTCAGCACCTCTCCTTCTGCCTATGGAAGCCTCAGACACTCCACATTTACTCATAAATATTTTCTCTTTCTCCTCTGACTAGTGGGCAACAAAGCCTTCTAATAATGCCTACATTTGCCTGATATATTTCCTTTTGCCCAAGGGGAACTCATGCCTACCCTCTCTTGTAAGGTGTCCATAGATCTTGTTCTATTGACTTTGTGTGCCCGCTACATCCCAACTGCCTAGGATTACTTCCAAACTTCTTCCTGCTACGAATATTCTGAGACATTCCTCCACTGGAGAAAGGGGTCTTGGACTTATTTCATCCGACTAAAGGCTTCATAGACCAAAGATAACCATCCAACCTGTTGGAATACTGGAACAATTGTCTGCTCTCCACACAGCACACAAAATATATGGATATTCTAAATACTGAAAAAGCATTGGAGGCTGATCTGGAACTTCCTATGCTCTACAAGGTATTTATATATTCTCCAATGTGAAATGGTCTTTCTTAGTTTATTGAAAATAGCCAGAGATTTTACCCCTCTGACAAGTAGATATAGAATTTCACCTTTGCACAGAGTTTCTCAGAAATCCTGTTTATGATCAGGGTGCTTCACCTCCCTTATTTCCATGAAGTTTGCCACATTACCTCTTTGATGAAGGGTACAACAGTCCTACTTCTGTGCAAAGCTGCCCAAGCTCCTCCTCCATCTTACATAGGAAGATTTAGACATTCACAACAGAAAGTACTCCAGACATGGCCTGTGTGATCAGGGAAATCCCACAGATTCCCCATCTTCCCAGCATATCTCCTACATACTCCTTCTAATTTTCATGGCCTGAGAAGCATTGTTTTGAACTAAGAGATCTCAGAGCACTCTGGACTGAGATCCCAAACAGAAGAGTATCAAGGCAAGGGTAAATCAGATTCCTGTCTTTGTTGTCTTCCATTAGACAGAGATGTCCTGTCCTCGATGCATAGGACTATGTGGATGGACATATATTTGAGGAGGATGCTAACTCTGAGACTACTGCATTGCACCCTCTTAGAATACTTCTAAGACCGCTGCCTTGCCTACTGTGAACATTCGGATGATGCATATTCTTCATTGTGATTTCAAATTTGGAGTTGTTGATGTAGCAAGTGGCTGGAACATTCTATAATTCTCAAGGTATCAATCAACCTTCGACTTCTGCTCAGTAGGGCTGTATATATAAGAGTAAGAAGGCCCAGCCTCTTCCATACAATCCTTGGGAGATCCTCTCTCATTCTTCTACTTCAGAGCATCTTAGATCTATCACCTATGCACAGAGGGTCAGAAACCATTCCTCTTCTACAAACAGGGATATTGGATATGTCTCCAGCTACCCAAGGAAATCTGAGTTTACTCTTTTACAGAATTGGATTTTAGACTACTCCCTCTCCCTAATTATACACCAACTATTTCTCTTCTTAACGATAGAATTTCAGACTTGTTGGTTCCAATAGAGAGCTACAGACCACTAATATCCAAAGGGTTCTCAGATGTTCTAAATATTGTCCTGTGGGAGTAGACTTACTAAGTCTATTTAATTGGGCCTCAGATCCTTCTGTTGGGATCAAAGGGATTCCAATCTACTGTCTCTGAATGACCAGAGAACCTCAGATTTCATCTTACACAAATTGTCTTCAAATAATGCATTTCTGACCAAGGAGGAGCTTGCATTGTCCTCCTCTGATTTAGGGTCCTCAGACATTCCCCACCCTATCTTTAGGACCTATAATATTTCAATCTACCAGAAGGGACATCCAGACCACCCAGACTTAAAGTTCCAGAGCCTAAGCTTACCAAGTACATCCCAGAACAAAAGCTCAATGCCTCAAGGCAGAAACTACAACGATATGTTCCCCACATTTCATACCTAGACCTAGCAGGTAAAAATATTCTTAAGAAGGAAAATTGGTGTGGGACTGTCAACCAGGTTTTCTGATAAATGCTCAGACTGCTGCCTGACCCAGCACAACATTCACTACAGTGGACAGATGCTCTAGTCTCTGATGAGGAACTGCTAGATGCTAAAGCAGTACCTGGAATGTGCTGCACTCCTTGAGGTAGGCTGGAACTTTGATCTTATATCAAGGAGAGAGTATGCAAATTTAAACTCCACCCAACCAAACATGATGCTTTTCCTCTACAAACAGCTTTCAGATCTCCAATTTCTCCCAAAGAGGCCATCACATATTATTTCTTTCCCTTGTCCCTTGTCCTCTCACTTACGAGACTACTAGTCATACTTCTCTGACTATTGTTGGGGACATTCTTCATCTGAATATGAGGCTGTCAATAGTACCCACATACCCTGACTAATGAGATCTTAAAACTCCACCTTGGCCAAGGGTACTTCAGAAAGCCCTTTCTCATTAAGTGTGGGGTGTCTATATTAGCATCTTTGTTCAACATGCCTCTGGTTGTACCTTCTGGCCAAGCAGATCTTCCACTACTCTCAAAAAGACATCAGATTTTCACAATGTGAACAAAGAGGCTTTGGGCATTCTCCTGCTCATCATTATAACATTACTCCCCTCAGGTTTGAAGTCTCCAGAGCAGCAAGTAGATCCGGAAGTAGCACTCATCATTTTCAGGGCATTCATCATCAGTGGAGTGGTCCCAACCTTAGTATACAGACATGGATTGTTGAATCCAAGCCTGACAGGCTGACAGAGCACTAGACACCTGCCCACGTTCTTGGAACCGCGTTCAGATTGCTGAACATCCTCCTGAAGATGCCACAGATGGCATGGTTACTTTAAAAAAATTTTTTATTAGGTATTTTCCTCATTTATATTTCCAATGCTATCCCAAAAGTCCCCCATACCCCCTCCCCTACTCCCCTACCCACCCACTTCCACTTCTTGGCCCTGGCGTTCCCCTGTACTGGGGCATATAAAGTATGCATGACCAATGGGTCTCTCTTTCCACTGATGGCCTGCTAGGCCATCTTTTGATACATATGCAGCTAGAGACACGAGCTCCAGCGGGGTACTGGTTAGTTCATATTGTTTTTCCACCTGTAGGGTTGCAGATCCCATTACCTCCTTGGATACTTTCTCTAGCTCCTCCATTAGGGGCCCAGTGATCCATCCAATAGCTAACTGTGAGCATCCACTTCTGTGTTTGCTAGGCCCCGGCATAATTTCACAAGAGACAGCTATATCAGGGTTCTTTCAGCAAAATCTTGCTAGTGTATGCAATGGTGTCTGCATTTGGTGGCTGATTATGGGATGGATCCCCGGATATGGTAGTCTCTAGATAGTCCATCCTTTTGTTTCAGCTCCAAACTTTGTCTCTGTAACTCCTTCCATGGGTGTTTTGTTCCCTATTCTAAGAAGGGGCAAAGTGTCCACACTTTGGTCTTTGTTCTTCTTGAGTTTCATGTGCTTTGTATCTTGTATCTTGGGTATTCTAAGTTTCTGGGCTAATATCCACTTATCAGTGAGTACATATCATGTGAGTTTTTTTGTGATTGGGTTACCTCACTCAGGATGATGCCCTCCAGGTCCATCCATTTGCCTAGGAATTTCATAAATTCATTCTTTATAATAGCTGAGTAGTACTCCATTGTGAAAATGTACCACATTTTCTGTATCCATTCCTCTGTTGAGGGGCATCTGGGTTCTTGCCAGCTTCTGACTATTATAAATAAGGCTGCTATGAACATAGTGGAGCATATGTCCTTCTTACCGATTGGGACATCTTCTGGATATATGCCCGGGAGAGGTATTGCGGGATCCTCCATTAGTACTAGGTAAAATTTTCTGAGTAGCTGCCAGACTGATTTCCAGAGTGGTTGTACAACCTTGCAATCCCACCAGCAATGGAGGAGTGTTACTCTTTCTCCACATCCTAGCCAGCATCTGTTGTCACCTGAATTTTTGAACTTAGCCATTCTGACTGGTGTGAGATGGAATCTCAGGGCTGTTTTGATTTGCATTTTCCTGATGATTAAGGATGCTGAATATTTTTTCAGGTGCTTCTCTGCCATTCGGTATTCCTCAGGTGAGAATTCTTTGTTTAGCTCTGAGCCCCATGTTTTAATAGGGTTATCTGATTTTCTGGAGTCCACCTTCTTCAGTTCTTTATATATATTAGGTATTAGTCCCCTATCTGATTTAGGATAGGTAAAGATCCTTTCCCAGTCTGTTGGTGGCCTTTTTGTCTCATTGATGGTGTCCTTTGCCTTACAGAAGGTTTGTAATTTTATGAGGTCCCATTTGTCAATTCTCGATCTTACAGTACAAGTCATTGCTGTTCTATTCAGGAATCTTTCCCCTGTGCCCATATCTTCGAGGTTTTTTTCCCACTTTCTCTTCGATAAGTTTCACTCTCTCTGGTTTTATGTGGAGTTCCTTGATCCACTTAGATTTGACCTTAGTATAAGGAGATAGGAATGGATAAATTCACATTCTTCTACATGTTAACTGCCAGTTGTGCCATCACCATTTGTTGAAAATGCTATCTTTTTTTCACTGGATGATTTTAGATCTTTTGTCAAAGACCAAGTGACCATAGGTGTGTGGGTTCATCTCTGGGTCTTCAATTGTATTCCACTGGTCTACTTATCTGTCGCTATCCCAGTATCATGCAGTTTTTTTTTTTATCACAATTGCTCTGTAGTACAACTTTAGGTCAGGCATGGTATTTCCACCGGAGGTTCTTTTATCCTTGAGAAGAGTTTTTGCTATCCTAGGTTTTTTGTTATTCCAGATGAATTTGCAGATTGCTCTTTCTAATTCGTTGAAGAATTGAGTTGGAATGTTGATGGGGATTGCATTGAATCTGTAGGTTGTTCTTGGCAAGATAGCCATTTTTACTATATTGATCCTGCCAATCAATGAGCATGGGAGATCTTTCCATCTTCTGAGATCTTCTTTAATTTCTTTCTTCAGAGACTTGAAGTTCTTATCATACAGATCTTTCACTTCCTTAGAGTCATGCCAAGGTATTTTATATTATTTGTGACTATTGAGAAGGGTGTTGTATCCCTAATTTCTTTCTCAGCCTGTTTATCCTTTGTGTACAGAAAGGCCATTGACTTGCTTGAGTTAATTTTATATCCAGCCACTGCACTGAAGCTGTTTATCAGGTTTAGGAGTCCTCTGGTGGAATTTTTAGGGTCACTTATATATACTATCATATCATCTGCAAAAAGTGATATTTTGACTTCTTCATTTCCAATTTGTATCCCCTTGATCTCCTTTTGTTGTCTAATTGTTCTGGCTAGGACTTTAAGCACAATGTTGAATAGGAAGGGAGAAAGTGGGCAGCCTTGTCTAGTCCCTGATTTTAGTGGGATTGCTTCCAGCTTCTCACCATTTACTTTGATGTTGGCTACTGGTTTGCTGTAGATTGCTTTTATCATGGTTAGGCATGGGCATTGAATTCCTGATCTTTCCAAGACTTTTATCATGAATGGGTGATGGATTTTGTCAAATGCTTTCTCCGCATATGAGCAGATGATCATGTGGTTTTTGTCTTTGAGTTTGTTTATATAATGGATTATGTTGAAGGGTTTCTGTATATTAAACCATCCTTGCATCCCTGGAGTAAAACCTACTTCATCAGGATGGATGATTGTTTTGATGTGTTCTTGGATTCGGTTAGCGAGAATTTTATTGAGTATTTTTGCATCGATATTCATAAGGGAAATTGGTCTGAATTTCTCTATCTTTGTTAGATCTTTCTTTGTTTTAAGTATCAGAGTAATTGTGGCTTCATAGAATGAGTTGCGTAGAGTACCTTCTGTTTCTTTTTTGTGGAATAGTTTGTGAAGAACTGGAATTAGATCTTCTTTGAAGTTCTGATAGAACTCTGCACTAAACCCATCTGGTCCTGGGCTTTTTTTGGTTGCCAGACTATTAATGGCTGCTTCTATTTCTTTAGGAGATATGGGACTGTTTAGATCATTAACTTGATCCTGATTTAACTTTGGTACCTGGTATCTGTCTAGAAATTTGTCCATTTCATCCAGGTTTTCCAGTTTTGTTGAGTATAGCCTTTTGTAGAAGGATTTGATGGTGTTTTGGATTTCTTCAGGATCTGTTGTTATGTCTCCCTTTTCATTTCTGATTTTGTTAATTAGGATGCTGTCCCTGTGCCCTCTAGTGAATCTGGCTAAGGGTTTATCTATCTTGTTGATTTTCTCAAAGAACCAGCTCCTCATTTGGTTGATTCTTTGAATAGTTCTTCTTGTTCCCACTTGGTTGATTTTGCCCCTGAGTTTGATTATTTCCTGCCTTCTACTCCTCTTGGGTGAATTTGGTTCCTTTTGTTCTAGACCTTTTAGGTGTGTTGTCAAGCTGCTAGTGTATGCTCTCTCTAATTTCCTTTTGGAGGCTCTCAGAGCTATGAGTTTCTCTCTTAGATATGCTTTCATTGTGTCCCATAAATTTGGGTATGTTGTGGCTTTATTTTCATTAAACTCTAAAAATTCTTTAATTTCTTTCTTTATTCCTTCCTTGACCAAGGTATCATTGAGAAGAGTGTTGTTCAGTTTCCACGTGAATGTTGGCTCTCTATTATTTATGTTGTTATTGAAGATCAGCCTTGGTACATGGTTATCTGATATGATGCATGGGACAATTTCAATATTTTTGTATCTGTTGAGGCCTGTTTTGTGACCAATTATATGGTCAATTTTGGATAAGGTACCATGAAGTGCTGAGAAAAATGTATATCCTTTTGATTTAGGATAAAATGTTCTGTAGATATCTGTTAAATCCATTTGTTTCATCACTTCTGTTAGTTTCACTGTGTCCCTGTTTAGTTTCTGTTTCCATGATCTGTCCTTTGATGAAAGTGGTGTGCTGAAGTCCCCCTCTATTATTGTGTGAGGTGCAATGTGTGCTTTGAGCTTTACTAAAGTTTTGTTAATGAATGTGGCTGCCCTTGTATTTGGAGCATAGATATTCAGAATTTAGAGTTCCTCTTCGAGGATTTTACCTTTGATGTGTATGAAGTGTCCCTTCTTGTCTTTTTTTCATAACTTTGGGTAGGAAGTTGATTTTATTTGATATTAGAATGGCTACTCCAGATTGTTTCTTCAGACCCTTTGCTCAGAAAATTGTTTTCTAGCCTTTCACTCTGAGGTATTGTCTGTCTTTTTCACTGAGATGAGTTTCCTGTAAGCAGCAAAATGTTAGGTCCTGTTTGTGTAGCCAGTCTGTTATTCTATGTCTTTTTATTGGGGAATTGAGTTTATTGATATTCAGAGATATTAAGGAAAAGCAATTGTTGCTTTCTATTATTTTTGTTCTTAGTACATGGTGATCTGGTAGGATGCATGGGACAATTTCAATATTTTGAGAGTCGGCATTCTGTTCTTGTGACTGTCTTTGGTTTCTTGAAGGATTACTTCCTTGTTTTTTCTAGGGCGTGGTTTTCCGTCCTCATATTGTTTTTTTCCTGTTATTATCCCTTGAAGGGCTGGATTCGTGGAAAGATAATATTTGAATTTGTTTTTGTTGTGGAATACTTTGTTTTCTCCATCTATGATAATTGAGAGTTTGGCTGGGTATAGTAGCATGGGCTGGCATTTGTGTTCTCTTTGTGTCTGTATAACATATGTCCAGGATCTGGCTTTTATAGTCTCTGGTGAAAAGTCTGGTGTAATTCTGATAGGCCTGCCTTTATATGTTACTTGACCTTTTTCCCTTACTGCTTTTAATATCCTATCTTTATTTAGTGCATTTGTTGTTCTGATTATTATGTGTTGGGAGGAATTTATTTTCTGGTCCAGTCTATTTGTATTTTGTAGGCTTCTTGTATGTTCATGGGCATCTCTTTATGTTTGGGAGGTTTTCTTGTATAATTTTGTTGAAGATATTTGCTGGCCCTTTAAGTTGAAAATCTACATTTTCATCTTCTCCTATTATCCACAGGTTTGGTCTTCTCATTGTGTCCTGGATTTCCTGGATGTTTTGAGTTAGGATCTTTTTGCATTTTGCATTGTCTTTGATTGTTGTGCCGATGTTCTCTATGGAACCTCCTGCACCTGAGATTCTCTCTTTCATCTCTTGTATTCTGTTGCTGATGCTTGCAGCTATGGTTCCAGATTTCTTTCCTAGGGTTTCTAGCTCTAGCGTTGCTTCATTTTGGGTTTTCTTCATTGTGTCTACTTCCCTTTTTAGGTCCAGTATGGTTTTGTTCATTTCCATCACCTGTTTGGATGTGTTTTCCTGTTTTTCTTTAAGGACTTCTACCTGTTTGTTTGTGTTTTTGTGTTTTTCTTTAAGAACTTGTAACTCTTTAGCACTGTTCTCCTGTATTTCTTTAAGTGAGTTATTAAAGTCCTTCTTGATCTCTACCATCATCATGAGATATGCTTTTAAATCTGGGTCTAGCTTTTCGGGTGTGTTGGGGTGCCCAGGACTGGGTGAGGTGGGAGTGCTGAGTTCTGATGATGGTGAGTGGTCTTGGCTTCTGTTAGTAAGATTCTTACATTTGCCTCTCGCCATCTGGTAATCTCTGGAGTCAGTTGTTATAGATGTCTCTGGTTAGAGCTTATTCCTCTTGTGATTGTGTTACTCTCTATCAGCAGACCTGGGAGACTAGCTCTCTCCTGAGTTTCTGTGGTCAGAGCACTCTCTACAGTCAAGCTCTCCTCTTGCAGGGAAGGTGCCCAGATGTCTGGAGTTCGAACCTGCCTCCTGGCAGAAGTTGTGTTCCACTCACCAGAGGTCCTGTGATCCCATGGAGAGTGCTCTGGGGACCTTGGGGGTGTCCGTAGATTCCGCGCCCAAGGTGACCCCGTTCTGGGGCCGACCGGAAGGGACTTGTGACACTGGTCAGTCAGGGTGTTTTGCTTCCCCAATTAATGCTGTCTCAGGTCCCGCCTGATTGGATTGGAACAGAAGTTGTGTTCCACTCACCAGAGGTCCTAATATCACGTGGAGAGTGCTCTGGGGACCTTGGTGGTGTCCGCCAACTCTGAGCCTAAGGTGACCCAGTGCTGGGGCCGACCGGAAGGACATGGTTACTTTTGATTGTTGTTGTTCTCTTCTTCTTGTTGTTGTTGTTGCTGCTGCTGCTATTTTCTTTTAAGTTTAGAAGAGGACATCTTGTTATTTTGTTGTTATGTTAGTCATCTACTGGCATTATAATCCAGCAATCCACTGCTTAAATGTTTCACGTTTCCAACTTCTTTTGAAATCAGAATGTATGCATATTTTCCCTATTGTTTCAAAGGCATACCACTATGTAATTCTATATTATAAATGTATTCATTTTAACCAATATTCACATGAATGTATATTTTATGTGCAAAACTGCTTCCTGTGCTGTGTTGATTTTCCACCTGATGACAGTTTCATTTGAAGTCATCTAGAAGATCATTTCTTACTGATGTGTCTTAAAAAGATATACCTTGTAGCTGAGGGTTTATGACTAATATCTCCAATACAATAAATACTTTCTATAGCATTTCTGTCTACTGAACTATAAGTACCAGTTAGTATAAAATAATATCTGAAGCAATGAAAAAATATGAAAAATTGTTTATATGTTGCAACCCCTAAAAATAGCCAGAAATAAAGGAAAGCCTAGTCATTAATCAAATCTATGCACATCAAATGAACATTGTGTGTTTTGTGGGTATGTTTGTTGAAGACTTGGCAGTTTGAATGTCCAATCATTATGTCTTAATTGGGGATAGTAAACTATGCTTACTGTGTGTTTGTGCGTGCATGTGTGTGTGTGTGTGTGTGAACTAAATGACATCATGCCTTTAGTGTTTAGATTATCATCACATCTACCTGTCTATCCATCATCTATGTATATAAGTATGTATGTATGAATGAATGTATTTATGTAGTTATGTATGCAACTATTTCTCTGTTATCTATATATCCCTCTCTCTTTCTCTCTCTCTCCCCCTCTTTCTCTGTTTATCTCTCATCTATGAATATATGTATGCATGTAGCTTGCTAGGTGTTTTAGTTTGAATGTAATTGGTCCACATAGGCAGTATTAGGAGTTGTAGCAGTGTTGGAGTAAGACTTTCCTTGTTGGGAGAAGGGTGTCACTGGAGGAGGTGGGTTTTGAGGTCTCATACATGCTCAACCCATACCCAATAGACATCTGTCTGTCTGCTGTCTGTCTGTCTAAGACTAGCTGTGACACTGGGTTCAGTGATCCAAGGAGGGGATGTGGGTTTGGTGGCATATAAAGCAGGCAAGACACATTTACACACATGGTGGAAGAAGCAAGCTTTAAGAAGCACAAACAATTTTACATTTATACATATATACATACACGTACACACATTTGGTGGATGGAGCAAAACTTCAACTTTATTTATTTATTTATTTTTTGCACTGCTTACATATTCCTGCAAAATCTTTTAAGTAGTATAAAAATTACAATGTGGTTACTTTGTATTTTCTTCTAGTGAATAAATATGAGTATATGTAAGAAAAAGCATCTACCCCAATATCCTCCCATGATCAACCATTTAGAAATTACAGATAACAAAATAATTATCTCCAAGAACTCACACACATTTCTAACTAAGCAACTTGTTATAGATTAACAAGGTTTAGTCAAGCAAGGTATTTTTTTTCAGCCAGTTTCTCTTACTAACAGATGGTAATTTGCTGTTATAAAGAAAAGATCAATTACTTCATTATTTATCTCAGAAATTAATCCTAAACAATCTTAAAAGAATCAGAGAACTAAAATTTTAAATAAAACCAATCATCCCTTTCTACTTTTAATCCTCATGGTGCACATCTATTCATTAACCATGCTTTTATTAAATCATATCAGGAATCTGAAGGGGAAAGTGGGTACCCTTAATTAATCATCACCTGATCACCAGCCCGGCTTTTGAAAAAAAAAAAAAAGCATTTTTTTTTTCATAGTAATTCTTTCTAAGAGTGGTGGTTGAATCATTTATCTGCCCCAGCAGCAATGCTTTAAAAAGTTCAATCTAACTAACACTGTAGGTGACAATAACATTGCCCAAGTGAGGGGCTGGAACCCCCCTTAGAGTTTTCATACAACTCATAGATTATGAGGTATGTGATGTGAGGTTAGCAACAGAACGAAACTCCACAACAGCATGAAATCCTAAGGACACAATCCAGGTACACCCACCTTGCTTGGGCTATCTGCTGGGCCACATTCCATAAGTACTAATGGTTGTACTATTTCTCTTGCACAGCACCCAACATGTATCTATCCATTATGTTACTGCAGGGTGTATAACATACATATGGAATTCAGAAGTACATGTTATAATGCCTTGTCTTTCCTTCTACCATGCACATCTTGAGGTTCAAACACAGATTAGCTAGCATAGCTACAGTTACCTCTTATCTGTCTAACCAGTACCAATACTGTGTTGTATAAAGCTGACTTAAAAGATTATGTTAACTCTTATTCCCAAATGTACATGATATCATCACTATTGCCCCTGTTACCCATGGAATGAGTACACTTCACTTTTTAAGTGGTTCACCTCTCCAAGAATCCATCAAAGCCCAGTAGTTTGAAGGTAAAATGTACAGTCCTGGGAGCCCCTTTGCCATGCTTAATTTATTTTTCATTCTAATAAAATTGAAAATAATTAATTAATTTCTCATATAATAGTCCCTGCTTACCATCCCCCAACTTTTACTCCCCACAGTTCTTATCCTACCTCCCCTTCCCTCCAAATCCACTGCCTTTCTGTCATCATTCATCAAATGCCCCTCTCTTTCAACTATCTCTCCCTGCATTCCCTTCCTCAACCCCATCTCCCTCCACCATGCCACCTGATCATCTCTTTCTTGACAACTTCTCTCCGCTAATAAGATCCATTCTATTTCCTTATTCTACAGGCATCCATGTTTCCACCCCAGTCCCTTCCTCTATACCTAACTTCTGTGGATCTACCGATTATAGACTGGCCATCACTTATGTAATGTTGAATGTGTTAGTGTTTCTATTGCTGTCAGAAAACACTATGATCAAATAGCAAGTTGTGAAGGGTAGGACTTACTTGGCTTACACTTCTTCATTGCTATTCATCATTGAAGACAGACATAACAGAAACTGAAATGGGCCAGGAACCTGGAGGCAGGAGCTGATACAGAAACCATGGATGGGTGCTGCTTAGTGGCTAGTTCCACATGATTCCATGCTTTCTCATAGAGAACTCAGAACCACAAGCACATTGATGGCAGTACCAACAATGGGCAGGATTCCTCCCCCATCAATCATTAATTAAGAAAATTCCATGCAGTCTTGCCTGCACAGTCCAATCATATGGAGACATTTTTTCAATTTAGGATTCCTACTCTCAGGTGACTTTACTTTGTGGCAAGTTGACAGAAAACTATCAAGACTAGTCAATATCAACATATAAATCAACACATAGCATATTTATCTTCCTGAGACTGGGATATTTTACTCAGGATGTGTTTTTTTTTTTTCTCTATTTCTATCCATTTGCCTGCAGAATCCTGATGTCAACTTTTCATAATAGCTGAGTAATGTTCCATTGTATAAATAAAACATATTTTTAATCCATTCTTCAGTTTATGGACATGTAGGTTGTTTCCACTTGCTATTATGAATACAGCAGCAATTAACTTGGTTGAGCAAGTGTCCTTCTGGTAGGATGAAGCACTTTGGAAAACTTTCTGACCTATCAGGTGTCTGTTGTTATGTCCCCCCACTTGATTTCTGATTTTGCTAATTTGGATATTATCTCTTTTTATTTTAGCTAAATTAGATAAGAGTTTGTTGATCTTAGTGATCTTGTCAAAGAACCAATACTTGTTCCATGAATTTTTTTTATTGTTCTCTTTCTATTTTATTGATTTCCACACTGAGTTTTGTTATTTTCTGCCACCACTTCTCTTGGGTGTCATTTCTTCTTTGTGTTTGAGAGTTTTAGTGTATGCTTTTAACGTGCTAGTATGAGGTTTTGCTCATTTTTTAACTCATTTTTATTAGATATTTTTCTTCATTTACATTTCAAATGCTATCCCAAAAGTCCCCTATACCCTACCCCTACCCTGTTCCCCAACACACCCACTCATACTTTCTGGCCCTGGCATTCCCCTGTACTTGGTTATAAGATCATCGCAAGACCAAGTCCCTCTCCTCCCTTTGATGGCTGACTAGGCCATCCTTTGCTCCATATGCAACTAGATACATAGATCTGGGGGTTACTGGTTAGTTCATATTGTTGATCCTCCTATAGGGTTGCAGACCCCGTTAGCTCCTTAGGTACTTTCTCAAGATTCTTCATTAGGGGCCATGTACACCATTTAATAGATCACTGTGAGCATCCATTTCTGAATTTACCAGGCACTGGCATAGCCTTACAAGGTCCTGTCAGGGTCCTGTCAGAAAAATTTTGCTGGCATATGCAATATTGTCTGGGTTTGGTGGTTGTATATGGGATGGATCCCCAGGTGGGGCAGTCTCTGGATGGTTCTTTCTTCTTACCAAGCTCCAAACTTTGTCTCTGTAAATCCTTCCATGGGTATTTTGTTCCCCATTCTAAGAAGCAATGAAGTATCGACACTTTGATCTTCCTTCATCTTGAGTTTCATGTGTTTTACAAATTGTATCCTGGGTATTTTAAGTTTCTAGGTTAATATCCACTTATCAGTGAGTACATATTATGTGTGCTCTTTTGTGATTGGGTTACCTCACTCAGGATGATAGATCTCATCTATTTGCCTAAGAATTTCATAAATTCATTGTTTTTAATTGCTGAGTAGTACTCCATTGTGTAAATGTACCAAATTTTCCATTCCTCTGTTAAGGGACATCTGGGTTCTTTCCAGATTCTGGCTATTATAAATGAGGCTGTTATTAACATAGTGGAGCATGTGTCCATATTAAAAGTTGGAACACCTCCTGGGTTTAAGCCCAGAAGAAGTAATGCTGGATCTACCAGTAGTATTATGTCCAATTTTCTGAAGAACAGCCAGACTGATTTCCAGAGTGGTTGTACAAGCTTGCAATCCCATCAGAAATGGAGGAGTTTTCCTGTTTCTCCATATCCTCGCCAGGAACTGCTATAACTTGAACTTTTGATCTTAGCCATTCTGACTGATGTGAGGTGGAATCTCAGGTTTGTTTTGATTTGCATTTCCCTGATGATTAAGAATATTGAACATTTTGACAGGTATCTTAGCCATTCAGTACTCCTCAGTTGGGAATTTTTTGTTTAACTCTATACCACATCTTTTAATGGGGTTATTTGATTTTCTGGAGTACAGCTTCTTGAGTTCTTTGTATATATTGGGCATTAGTCCCCTATAAGAGTTAGAATTGATAAAGATTTTTCCCCAATCTGTTGGTGTCTTTTCTCTCTCTCTCTCTCTCTCTCTCTCTCTCTCTCTCTCTCTCTCTCTCTCTCTTTTGCTTTTCTTTCTTTTTTCTTTTTTTGTTTGTTTTGTTTTAGTTTGGTTTGGTTTGGTTTTTTCTTGATTTTTTTGTTTTTTGAGACAGGATTTCTCTGTGTAGCCCTGGCTATCCTGTAATTCACTTTGTAGGCCAGGCTGGCCTCAAACTCAGAAATACGCCTGCCTCTGTCTCCCAAGTGCTGGGATTAAAGGCGTGTGCCACCACGCTCATCTCTTTTTGTCTTATTGACAGTGTATTTTGCTGTACAAAAGCTTTGCAATTCATGAGGTCCAATGTGTAGATTCTCAATCTTACAGCACAAGCCATTGTTCTGTTCAGGAATTTTTCCCTGAGCCCATATATTCCAGGCTTTTTCCCACTTTCTCCTCTATAAGTTTCAGTGTCTCTGGTTTTATGTGGAGTTTCTTGAACCACTTAGACTTGAACTTTGTACAAGTGGATAAGAATGGATCAATTCACATTCTTCTACAACATAAATGTCACTTGAGCCAGCACCATTTGTTGAAAATGCTGTCTTTTTTCCACTGGATGGTTTTGGCTACTTTATCAAAGATCAAGTGTCCATAGGTGTTTGGGTTCATTTCTGGGTCTTCAATTCTATTCCATTGATCTATGTGTCTGTCGTTGTACCAATACCATGCAATTTTTAAAAATCACAATTGCTCTGTAGTACAGCTTGAGGTCAGGCATAGTGATTCCACTAGAGGTTTTTTTATTGTTGAGAATAGTTTTTGCTATCCTAGGTTTTTTGTTATTCCAGATGAATTTGCAAATTTCCCTGTCTAACTCAGTGAAGCATTGAGTTGGAATTTTGATGGGGATTGCATTGAGTCTGTATCTTGTTCTCGGCAAGAGAGCCATTTTTACTATATTAATCCTGTCAATCTATGAGCATGGGAGACCTTTCCATCTTCTGAGATCTTCTTAGATTTCTTTCATCAGAGACTTGAGGTTCTTATCATACAGATCTTTAAGTTCCTTAGAGTCATACCAAGATATTTTATGTTATTTGTGACTATTGTGAAGGGTGTTGTTTTCCTATTTCTTTCTCAGCCTGTTTATCTTTTGTGTAGAGAAAGGCCATTGATTTGTTTGAGTTAATTTTATATCTAGCTATTTCTCTGAAGCTGTTTATCTGGTTCAGGAGTTCTCTTGTGGAATATTTAGGGTCACTTATATCATATCATCTGCAAATACTGAAATTTTTCTACTTCTTCCTTTTCAATTTGTATTCCTTTGATCTCCTTTTGTTGTCTAATTGCTATAGCTGGCCTTCAGAGAGGGCTCTGACCCTGGGACCAGGTGAGATCACCATCTTCTCTCCTGGGTCACTCAGATAGAAATCTGCAGGAGTGCAGGCCAGCTGCAGAAGCAACATAGCTTCTTGGACAGTGTCCCTTCAGGCCTTCATCTTCAGCCAAGAAGCAGAGCTGAGACCCAGACCTCTGTTTACTTTCCTCACCAGCCGAGAGTTGGCCTCCAGGGAGAGAGCCCTGAACCCAGGACCAGGTGAGAACGCCATTTTGCACCCCAGGTCCCTCAGAGACTAGTCTGCTCAGGAGAGTGTGTGGGCTGCAGAAGCAAGGTGACAGTCTTTATAATAAAATGATTAATTTTGAGATTGTAATTAGGATTTTAATCACCAAGGGCAAAAAGTTGTCTTTTCCATGATAATATGAAATTTATGAGTATATGGCCCCATAGTTCTTAGCAGGTATATCCTTCCCAAGCAAGGAAGGACTCTAGAGATCAGTGTCCATGCTCAGGCTTGGTGGTCATTATCTTTCTCCAGAAAACTCTTGTCACCTGGAAAATAAGACTTGAGATCTGCATAAAGTAATTCAGTGTTGTTAGATTCTAGATATTTAGACCACAATTAGAGGCAGTCAGTTGTGGTATACTGTGGTTACTTTGGTCATAAAATAGTTTGGAAGTGGCTAAGGTACAGACAAGTGTTGTTTTGGACATGTAGAATTTAAATATTTGTTGACAAATATGGATACACATCTGGTGGGAACTGTCTGGTGAGATATTTATCTCACAGCATACTGACAGAGCATAGAAAACAAAGAATATACTATATCCGTTGTTTTTGTCTCTGGGTCAGAGTGTCAGATCTGAGGTATCTTGTTTTTCTGAACTCTTTCTGCATGCATCATCTCCAAGCAAGGTCATCCTGAGTAGGTCCCTCTGATCCTGAATTACCACATGCTGAAGGTGGCCCTGGAATTGCTTTATAACAGGTTTTGTTTTTTTTTGTTTTGTTTTGTTTTGCTTTTTTCATTTTGTTGTTGTTGTTGTTGTTTTTGGCTAAGGCATAGGAAGAAAGTAGACATCTCAAGTCTTCTGCTACCAACTTGATGGGCTGGCTCTTCTCTTGATCCTGTCACTCTTCTTCCTAGTTAACCCACTTGGAAATAAAGTACACCATTTTCCCATTGTACTTATGCCGCAGGCCCTCTGGTCCCTTGTGCCTGCGTAGGAAAGAGTCTCTAGAGTAGATGGGCAAGATAAGATGTAGTGACAGACAGATACACGAGAGTCGTGTTGAATCTGAATGTAATGTTACAGTTGAGCATCAGACTTTTATAATACAGAATAAATTGCAGAACAAGGCACATTGAATTTTTCCAGGTGCAAAAGGAGTGACTTCAAAAGGAACCAGATAAATGTATAACACTAGAAATTAGCACAGATGCAAGGGGAGTGACTACAAAGGGAATTTGTAGGGACCAGATAAATGTTTACATTAGAGATTAGCACTTTCTGTCAGGCAAGAGTTTTACACTTAGAGTTAATTGCCTTAGGGTAGTTAACTCTTGACACGCCTCAAGAATAATGTAGTGTCACTGACCCCAAAATTCTCTAGGCCTCGTTAATTCTTATCAATATCTGAAGACTGTCTATTTTCAGTATAGTATACTAATTTGCTCTTGGCATGGAATGTAGTCTGTAATAAGAATTTCTATCTCAGTGAGAATTTTAGTCTCTATCTGTAAACTGCTGAGTAAAATGGCAAGTGCTTAATTGTTTACTGAATGGGTTAAGCTCCTTGCTGCTAGCTGGAATCTAAGAACACTGGGAAAAGGCTTTAGCTATGTTAGAATACAATCTTAAAAGGCATTTACTATAAGGTAAAGCTATATAGAGTGCACGTGTATCCATACACTAGATTAATGTGGTGGAAATTAGAATATAATGGGTTAGGGAAAGAGATGCCATAACTCTGGGAGGAAAATTTCCCTGGACTCTTATCCTCGTGAAACAGCTTTCAGGCTTTTCGCCTGACAAACCGATCTAAACTGGAGAGTTGGCTTTCGCCAGAATATCCAGGAGGAGAGTCCTAGAAATTCATTTCTCATGAGCAGCTTTTTGGCATTTTTGCCTCACAAGCTGACTCCACCAGAGTGCCCTGACATACTTACACTGAAAAAAACTCATTGTCTGAGATTTCTGGCTTTTGAAAAGAAGTTGATCAATATTTATGTCCCAGGAGAGTCTCCAGGATAGGCAACTCAGCTTCTGTTCAGTAGAGGAAGAATTTTAGCAGAAAGGCAAAGCCTGTTTCCCATGACATAAACAATTCCTTGTCTGAACATTCTATTGTATCCTGGAGAGCTCTTGGTAACCCCTGTGATGTCACCAGTGTTGTAACAACATCAACTACTTTTAGGGCATTCAAATAGTCCCTAGAAAGTTCTACTTGAGAGTGAGAATGGAGAGCTTAGAGAAATAAGAGAGAGGCCAAAGGAAGCTGGCTTTCCATCTCACTGTAAAGCAGCAAGGAAGATGTGGTCCTGGAACAGGCACAGTGAGTCATGGAACAGTGGTGTGAAAATTCCTGGAGTAGGCATACTTGAGCCTGGCTCCCCAGTAATGAATAACAGAAAATGGTGCCACTGTGAATTTAATGAACATTCCTGCTTATCATAATTCCTGAATGGTGAGGAATCTAGAATGTTAGTTTGTCTACCATGAAGATAGAGGGAAGTACAAAGCTAGTATACTGTGAATTTTTACATTTTCCTTTTATTGGGCATGGGGGTGTAACCTGGGGACAAAAGAAGACCATAAAGAGTCAGGGAGGAAATGGTATTTCCCATCTTTTATCAGTTCAAGAATTTACTTTATTCCCAGTTTATTCTTCTAGGTACCATGGCTATTAGACTGTAGTAACTCAGAGAAAAATATTATCATGAGACCTTATATTCTTAGACATCCTCCGAAAACCAACCCCTGAGAGTGACCCCCTAAGAGCATCCTGAATCCTTAGACTGGGTGTCTGACATATCTCTAATGCAGCCAAACAACTGTCAGATTCAGACAGGATACTATTCTCAGTTCAGGGCTGTTTTGTCTTTCAGTAGGATGAATTGTTCAGTCTTTTGCTGATGGTTTGCCATATTTGACAATTTAATCAACAGTCATGACCCTAGATTTTTTTTCTTTTAATTAGGTGTGTGCGTCAGGGACCCAAGACCCATTTCAGATGTCTACTCTTTGTGAGGTCTATTAGATACCTTAAGTAAAGAATGCATGTACATATGACTGACTAATACAGGGCTTTAGGGGGTTTTTGTGTTCTTAAAGGGTATTAGTGGGTTATTTTTATATGGTTTAGTGTTTTTTAGGATTTCCTGTTTTCTTTTAGGGTTTTAGATTTTTTAACTGTAAGGGTTTTTATTTTTGGTTTTAGGGTCTTAGGGTTTTTATGGGTTTTTTTAGGGTATGTTATTAGGGTTCTTGAGGTTTTTTTTTAAGGTTTTTAGTGTTTTTTGGGGGTTAGGGTTATTTCAAGATTTTATAATTTTCTAGTGTTTCAGTATCTTTTTATGTTTCAGTCTTTTAGGCTTTTAGGTTTTTTTTTTTTTTAGTTTCAGGTTGTTTTTTTTTTTTTCATTTTTTTAGTTTTTTTTTTTTTTAGGGCTTTTTAAGGGTTTTAGGGTTTTTGGGGGTTTGGGGACCTTATGATTTGTTTTTTAGGGTTTTCTTTTTTTAGTGTTCTAGAGGTTGTTTTTTTTTTAGAATTTTAATTTTTTTAGAATTTTAGATTTTTTTAGGGTTTAGAGATTTTAGAGTTTTTAAGGGATTTAAGATTTTTGGGGGATTTTAGGTTCTTAGAGGGCCCGGCCAAGTCTTACATGGTTGGGCTTATCTCAAAGAGGCGTGGCTTGGTATGTATGTCTATATCTATATCTATATCTATATCTATATCTATATCTATATCTATATCTAATCTATATCTATATATAATACAAAATTTTATACACATACATATATGTACATGTAAGGATATGCATAGCTATATATGTATATATGCATGTATATATGTATGTATGTTTAGGTATATTCATATATATGTATATATATGCATATATATTTATGTATATGTATATATGCATGCATACCTGTTATATATGTATAACTATATGTATAGGCATATATGTATATATGACTATGTATATACATATATATGTATATATAGGTATAGGTATACCAGTATATATATCTATATGTATGTGTATATATATATATGTATATAATATTTGTGTGTGTGTATGTATAGGTATACATTATAAATATACCTATATATTTATTTGTAACTATATGAAGAATGTATGTATATGTATATGTTTACATGTATAGGTATATGTATATAAATGCATATGCGAAGTTATATATATTTGTATACGTATATATGTATATGTATTCATATATGTATATAGATGTATATGTATACATATTTATATGTGTACATATATGTATATGCACATATGACAGGAATCCCATATGACACAATCTTGACTTTTATGAACAGCCAAGCACTGGACTCACATTGATTATTAATTGGTAAACTGAGCACCGGATCAATAAGGAGACATGGACCCACTGTGCGCACATCCCATACGGAGACACAGACAACACTCACACTCACAGTTTTCTATGGTAGAAAAGTAAACAGACCGGCAGAGTTCAATGCTTTTCACATGTCCTCCAATGCCTGTTGGAAAACAGGGTGTTAGGGGTCAGCAGACAACAAGTGAGATGCAGGATATAACGATGTGATAACAGTAAGGAGCGTAATATATAAAACAATAATAAGATATAGTACAAACATAAGCTTTTATGACAATGTTTCATATTTAAAATAATAATATACAAACACATTATATATGTGCTTGGTATCTGCCATGTCAGCATCCTGTGCATATGTATGATGTAATGCATACATTATATATGATGTGATATATACATTATATATGGTGTAATGTAATTACAATATGTTATTTGGTTGCTAGCATCCTCACGGTGTTTCACGACCTGTTTGTAACTCTGGTTTCAGGATATCTCACATCTTAATTGTAACTCCTATAGGGACCCAACGTGTCTATGTGCACAGACCAACATGCAGGCAAACTACCGTATACATGTAAAAGATTAACAAAAGTCTGCATGACCGTTTCTTAAAGAAAATTTGAAAAAATAATAATTAAATAAACATGATAGCATGATAATAAAAACGACATATAGTGTGATAATAGCCAGATAAAATGATATAATGTATGATGATGGGACATGACGTATAGAATGCATATGTATCACGTGCAATATGTGATGATGCAATGACGATGAGAAACGTGGTATAAGATAATATGTATATAAAACATATAGTATATATAATATGTTATTATATATAATATGTAGTAGATATAATTATATATCATATGTAATATGATATATAATGCACATAAAACATAATAGCATATATGACATATGTAATACAAACAGTACATTACATGATAAAACAATATAGCACGTATGACATGGTATATGTGGTGATAAAAGAAATAATAATAATGATTAATAATATTTCATTGTAGCCTCCCACAAGCCTGAAGCAGGCTGAGCCAGAACTTGACCTTGCTGCCACTAAGGAGATTATCTAGGGTGGAGTCTTCCTCCCTAGATCACTCTATTGTTCTGCCACTGCCGCTGTTCATCTTCAAGATACTGCTAACAGCTGAGAGGCCCCCTAGAGCTATTCCAGAGACTATGCCCTATCCTGCATGTCATCAACTGCAGCTGGTTCCAGGCTCATAGGATGAATTGGCAGGAATGGACTTTCCCCCTCTTTTATTTATTTATTTGTTGTTTGTTTGTTTGTTTGTCTATTTATTTATTTATTTTTGAGTTTTTGAGTTTTTAGAGACTGGATGTCTCTGTGTATGTCTGGTTGTCCTGGAGCTCCCTCTGTAGACCATGCTGGCCTTGAACTAAGAAGCCCACTACCTCTGCCTCCAGAGATTACCAGATGGCAAAAGGCAGACATAAGAATATTACTAACAGAAACCAAGACCATCATTAGAACCCAGCACTCCCACCTCAGCCAGTCCTGAGTACCCCAACACACCCAAAAAGCTAGACCCGGATTTAAAGGCATATCTCATGATGATGGTAGAGGACATCAAGAAGGACTTTAATAACTCACTTAAAGAAATACAGGAGAACACTGCTAAAGAGTTACAAGTCCTTAAAGAAAAAGAGGAAAACACATCCAAACAGGTGATGGAAATGAACAAAACCATATTAGACCTAAAAAGGGAAGTGGACACAATAAAGAAAACCCAAAGTGAGGTAAAGCTGGAGATAGAAACCCTAGGGAAGAAATCTGGAACCATAGATGCAAGCATCAGCAACAGAATATAAGAGATGGCACAACAATCAAAGACAATGCAAAATGCAAAAAGATCCTAACTCAAAACATCCAGGAAATCCAGGACACATTGAGAAGACCAAACCTACGGATAATAGGAGTAGATGAGAATCAAGATTTTCAACTTAAAGGGCCAGCAAATATCTTCAACAAAATTATAGAAGAAAACTTCCCAAACCTAAAGAAAGAGATGCCCATGAACGTACAAGACTACAGAACTCCAAATAGACTGGACCAGAAAAGGAATTCCCCCTCTTTTATACAGCGTGTTTGCCATTAAACATTTGAACCTTGAGCAGACTAGTTGTCTTGGTTCCATTATTTCTCAACCTGCCTAGGCTCCCTCTTTTCTTTCAGTTCCAAGATGCCTTCCAGGCTTGAACCTGGACATGAGAGCCGCAGGCCGTCCCAACATTTCATTATTATTATTATTATCATTATCATTATTATTAAAACTTTAGAGTTAGACCCTGGATAAACAGGAAAGGCAGGAGTGGGCATGGCTGGGGTATTGTGGGTGTTTGTTTTAAGTCTTTAGTAATTTTTAGGGTCTTTTTAGGTTTCTAGATTTGAAAAAAAAAATTATGGGTTTTTGTTACCTCCTTCCAGCCTAGCAAGGCTGGCTGTGACTATCTGCAGCTTAAGTGGAGCCACCTGCTGTGCTGTTCCTTTGATGTGCCACTACCTGCCTGAGGCTCAACCTTCCTGAGGCCTCTCTTCCTAGATTTTCTGGAGTTAGCACTGAACTGCGATCTTCGTGAGTTCCCACTATAAGGTTGACCTATCTACTTCAAAGGAACTTTGCTTGGCCAGGGACGGGCCTCCCCTTTTCTTTATAAAGCTTGTTTGCTGACATTAAAATTGCACCTTGAGCAGAGCCTTGTCTTGGTTCCGTCCTTGTCTCGCGCAGCCTAGCCCCTCTTCTCTTCCAGGTTTCCAAAATGCCTTTCCAGGCTAGAACCCAAACCTGTGATCTGCTGGCCGGACACAATAGATTTTTTTAGGGTTCTAGGGTTTTTTAAGGATCTTTTTAGGGTTCTTGAGTGTTTTTTCAGAATTTTAGGTTTTCTTTAGCATTTTAGGTTTTTTTTTTTTAGGATTTTAGGGATTTTTATGGCGTTAGGTTTCTTTTTTTTTTTTTTTAAAGGGCTTTATAGTTTTTTGGGGGATTGAGGTACTTTGGGATTTTTTAGGTTTCTTTTTAAGGGTCTAGAGTTTTTTTTTAATTAAGGTTCTTTTAGTGTTTTTTAAATTTTTTTTGTTTTGTTTTCAGCGTCTTCGAGTATTTTTAGGGTTTTTAAAGTATTTTGGGGTTTTTAGGGGCTTGGGTTTTTTTTTTTTTTAAGGCTTTAGGGTTCCTTTAGTGTTTCAGTTTTTTGATTTTTTTTTTTAAGGATTTTTTCGGTAAAAGTTTTTTTTTTTTTTTTTTAAATGGTTTTGGGTTTGTGTGTGTGTGTGTGTGTTTTAGGATCTTAGGGTTTTTTAGGTTTTTTTTTTTTTTTGAGGGTTTTAGAGTTCTTCTAGAATTTTCAGGTATTTTAGAGTTTTAGGTTCTCTTAGTTTTTTTTTTTTTGTTTTTTTTTTTTAAGGATTTTAGTGTTTTTAGGTCTTTTGTTTTTTTTTAAGGCTTTTCTTTTTTTCTTTCTTTTTTTTTTTTTTTTGAGATTTATTTTTAGGGTTGTTTGAAGGTTTTGAAAGAACCTAATGGGGAAACCCCCACTCAACTCCCAATTCAGCATGCACCCAAGAATCACGAACAGAACAGAACGCCTTGATGTAAAAACACGAGGTAGTTTAATGGCAGAGCACTTGGTCGAAACATATCTCACGCAGGAGACAGTGGATTCGACCACTAGGCTTGGAAGCTAGGGGTTTTTATAGAAAAGGGGCTGGGGCTGGGGGAGGAATTGGCGCGGTTTCACATGTTTGGTTCATTTAAACATCAGCAGACTGTCAGAAGGGTGGGAGATAGGGAGGCGCCTGGCCAGTCTGACATGTTTATCTTTATCTTTATCTTTATGGCTAAGCAGCCTCAGGCATGTCCTGGCCTGTTCTGCTATGTTCTGAGCCCCAGGTTTCAAAGCTCAAACAGCTCTTTGGGCTACTTGACATAAATTACATGAATCACAGGTCTCAAGTTTTATTTTCTTTCAGTTCTTGACTACTTCTAGAATTTTAAGGTATTTTAAACCCCAAAATATAAAACCCTAAACTTTTTTTTTTTAAATCGAGAACAACAACAACAACCCTAAGAAATACAGTAAAATGTTAAAATAAAATAAAGCCTAAATTAAACCCCAAAACCCTAAAATACACTAAAATCCTTTAAAAAAATGAAAAAAACACTAAAAATACTAGAAGCCTGAAAACCAAAAATCTCTAAAACACTCTTCTAAAAACTCTACGAACCCTTTAAAAAACCCATAGAAATCTAAAAACAAAAAACAAACAAACAAACAAAAAACCCAAAAAACCACAAGAAGCCAAAATATCCCTAAAACTTTTCTTTTTCTTCCTTCCTTCCTTCCTTCCTTCCTTCCTTCCTTCCTTCCTTCCTTCCTTCCTTCCTTCTTTCCTTCTTTCTTTTCCTTGCTTTCTTGCTTTCTTTTCTTTTTTTCAGTTTTTTGTGACTGTGTTTCTCTTTGTATCCCTACCTGTCCTTGAGGTTTCAGGATTTTGATGTATATTTAGTTGTTTTGTTTTGTTTTGTTTTTTAAGGATTTTAGCTTTTTTGAAAAAAATAAAAAATAAAAAGCTCCGCTCTGGTCGTAGGCCAAGGGCTCAGATCTGCCCACAGCGTTAGGGCTGAGATGAGGGTAAGCCGCCTGGGTGGGCGGGTCCGACCCGGTGACAGGGTTTTAAATCAGTCGGTTCCCAGGAGGTTATACCCGGATAGGTGGGTGCTTTTACCCACGTGGGAACTACAGCTCCCAGCATGCCCGAGATCCTGTGACAGACAGGAAGTGCGTCCCCAGTGCTCTTGGGAGACGTAGTTTGTGTGTGGACTATAGGCGTTCTCTCTCGCCACCTGGTGGGTATGAAGTGCAACTGCAGGCCAGACAGGAAGTGCTTCCATTTTGGACAGGAAGTGAGCCCCGGCTTCTCATGGGAGATGTAGTTTATGTAGGGCTTAAGTCTACTCTCTATCGCCACCGGGTGGCCAGATAGTGTAACTGCAAGCCAACAGGAAGTGCCTCCATATTGGACAGGAAGTGAGTCCCAGGTCTTCATGGGAGATGTAGTGTGTGTCTGTCCTAGGTCCGCTCTCTATCGCCATCCGTTGGCCACAAAGTGTAACTGCAAGTCAACAGGAAGTGCTTCCATTTTGGACAGGAAGTGAGTCCCAGGTGCTCATGGGAGATGTAGTGTGTGTAGGGCCTAGGGCTGTCCGCTGTCGCTACCCAGTGGCCACATAGTGTGACTGCAAGCCTACAGGAAGCACCTCCATTTGGACAGGAAGTCGGGCCCAGGTGCTCATGGAAGATGTGGTGTGTACAGGGCCTAGAGCTAATCTCTAGCGCCACCTTGTGGCGAAATAATGCAACTGTACTCCTGGTTCTCTGGCTCAAGTGGACGAATCTGGGCCCTGAACCCAGGCCAGAGTTCCAGAGTGGTGTGGCCGAGCCGGCTGAGTCCCTGGGCTGCCGGTGGCTCAGATCCGCGGGCTCTGTACCCTTTGTACCTGTAGAAGCAGGGACAGAGTCTCTCTCTGTCTCTCTGTCTCTCTCCTCCTCCCTTCCACCCGGGGCTGCCTGGCATCGGCGTCTGCCAACGAGAGACCCATCCAGGCTTCTAAGAGTCCTGCAGCCCCCAGATCCTGGTTCTCCCTTCTCACCGGGGACCAAGCCCGAGCCGTGCCTGCATCCCAGTTCCGTCTCTCCCGGTTCTCCCTTCCTTCTTCCTTCCTTGTGACCTGGCCTGACTGGCCTTTACCGTCGCCCATGCAGCTCGGGTCTCTGTATGTCCCTCCCTGCCCTCACTTACTTCCTTCTGTGCCTCATGGGGATGAATCTGGACCCGAGTCCCTGCCGGGGTTCCAGGCGAGCGGTGTGGCTGCATTAGTGATGTCCCCGGGCGGGCGGGCAGCGGCTCAGATCTGCGCCCCTGCTCCCGTTGTACCTGTAGAAGTGCAGGGACTGGGGCTCTCTCCGTGTCTCCCTGTCTTGCCATCCTCACTTCCCGGGCCCAGCCTGAGTTCGTGTTGGCCCAGCCAGTGCGTCCTCCCTGCCTCCCCCATCTGTCCCTGTCTCTGTCTCTGTCCCTGTCCCTGTCCCTGTCCCAGTCCCATCTCCCTCCCTCGCTTCTGATCTGGCCTGCCTGGAGTTGCCCATGGCCTGTGCAGCTCGGCTGTCTGTCCCTGTCCTCACTTCCTTCCTTCCTTCCTTTCCACCCTGCCTGCCTGGTGTTTGGCCACCACCTGTGCAGTTCAGGTTTGTCTGTCTGTCCGTCAGTCTGTCAGTCCCCTGTCTCTCACCCTGCTTGCCTATCTGTCCTCCTGTCCGTCCGTCCTGGTCCTCACTTCTTCTTCGCCTGTGCAGCTCAGGTCTGTCTGTCCCCCTGTCTGTTCCTCTGTCTGTTCCCCTGTCCGTCCAGGTCCTCACTTCCTTCCCACCCAGCCCATGGCCTGTGCAGCTCGGGTCTCTCTGTCTCTCCCCCCTGCCTGCTTGTCCCCCTGTCCCCTTGCCTGTGCCCCTGTCCATCTGTCTCTGTCCCTGTCTCTCTGCATGTCCCCCGGTGTGTCCCTCTGACTCCTTGTCCGCTCATCTGTCCCCCTTGCCCCCTGCTTGTCTGACTTCTGTCCTCCAGATCAGGTAAGTCTATGCCTCTGTCCCTCTCCCTACCTCTAACCCTGTCTGCCAGTCCATCTGTCTCCCTCTCCCCCTGTCTGGCTTCCTTCATATACCATGTTCTACAGTGTGCCTTTCTCATTTACCATGTTATTCAGTGTGAATCCCTCATATTCCATGTTCGACAGTGTGTGTTTCTCATTTACCATGTTTGTCAGTGTGACTCCCACATATACCATGTTCTACAGTGTGCTTTATTCATTTTCCAGGTTTTATAGGGTGATTTCCTCATATACCATGTTCAACAGTGTGTGTTTCTCATTTTCCATGTTATACAGTGTGACTTACTCATATACCATGTGCTACAGTGTGCGATTCTAATTTTCCATTTTATACAGAGTGACTCCTTCATATACCATGTGTTACAGTGTGCGTTTCTAATTTTCCATGTTATACACAGTGACTCCTTCATATACCATGTTCTACAGTGTGTGTTTCTCATTTACCATGTTTTACAGGATAATTCCCTCATTTACCATGTTCTACACTGTGCGTTTCCTTTTTTCCATGTTATACAGTCTGACATGCTTATATAACATGTTCTGCAGTGTGTGTTTCTCATTTTCCGTGTTTCTCAGTGTGACTCCCTCATATAACATGTTCTACAGTGTGGGTTTCTCATTTACCATGTTTTACAGTGTGACTCCCTCATATAACATGTTCTATAGTGAGCGTTTTCATTTTCCATGTTTTCAGTATTTCCTGACATATACCATGTTCTACAGTGTGCCTTTCTCATTTTCCATGTTTTTCAGTGACCCGCTCATATACCATGTTCTAAAGTGTGCATTTCTCATTTACCATGTTATACAGTGAGACCCCATCATATACCATGTTCTACAACGTGCATTTCTCATTTAACATGTTTTTTAGTATGACTCCCTCATATTTTATGTTCTACAGTGTGCGTTTCTTATGTTCCATGTTATACAGTGTGACACCCTCATATATCATGTTCTACAGTTTGCTTTTCTCATTTACCATGTTTCTCAGTGTCAATCCCTCATAAACCAAGTTCTACAGTGTGCCTATCTCATTTACCATGTTTCTCAGTGTCAATCCCTCATAAACCAAGTTCTACAGTCTGCGTATCTTATTTACCATGTTTCTCAGTGTGACTCCCTCATATAACAGATTCAACAGTGTGCATTTCTCATTTTCCATGTTATACAGTGTGACTCCTTATTACACCATATTCTACAGTGTGCGTTTCACTTTTTCCATGTTATACAGTGTGACTTACTCATATACTATGTGCTACAGTGTGTGTTTCGAATTTTCCATGTTATACAGAGTGAATTCTTCATATACCATGTTCTACAGTGTGCGTTTCTCTTTTCCATGCCATAAAGTCTGACTCGCTCATATTCCATGTTTTACAGTGTGCATTTCTCATTTACCAAGTTAAACAGTGTGACTCCATCATATACCATGTTCTACAGTGTGAGTTTCTCTCCTACCATGTTATTCAGTGTGACTCCATCATGTTCTACAATGTGCGTTTCTCATTTACCATACTTCTCATTGTGACTCCCTCATGTACAATATTCTACACTGAGTATCTCATTTACCATGTTTCTTAGTATGACCCCCTCATATAACATGTTCTACAGTGTGAGTTTCTCATTTTCCGTGTTTCTCAGTGTGACTCCCTCATATAACATGTTCTACAGTGTGGGTTTCTCATTTACCATGTTAAACAGTGTGACTCCCTCATGTACCATGTTCTACAGTGAGCGTTTCTCATTTTACATGTTCAGTTTTTCTCAACATATAACATGATCTACAGTGTGTGATTCTCATTTTCCATGTTTTTCAATTTTTATTGCCATATACCATGTTCTACAGTGTGTGTTTCTCATTTTCCATGTTTTTCAGTGTTTCTTGCCATATACCATGTTCTACAGTGTGTGTTTCTCATTTTCCATGTTTTTCAGTGACTTGCTCAAGTACCATGTTCTAAAGTTGCATTTCTCATTTACCACATTATGCAGTGAGACCCCATCATATACCATGTTGTACAATGTGCATTTATCATTTACCATGTTTTTCAGTATGACTCCCTCATATTCTATGTTCTATAGTGTGTGTTTCTTATGGTCCATGTTATACAGTGTGACACCCTCATATACCATGTTCTACAGTGTGCTTTTCTCATTTACCATGTTTCTCAGTGCCAATCCCTCATAAGCCAAGTTCTACAGTGTGCGTATTTCGTTTACCATGTTTCTCAGTGTGACTCCCTCATATAACAGGTTCTACAGTGTGCACTTCTCTTTTTCTGTTATACAGTGTGAATCCCACATATAACATGTTCTACACTGTGCATTTTTCCATGTTATACAAATGTGACTTACTCATATACCATGTGCTAAATTGTGTGTTTCTAAGTTTCCATATTATACAGAGTGACACCTTCATATACCATGTTCTACAGAGTGACTCCTTCATATACCATGTTCTACATTGTGTGTTTCTCTTTTTCCATGTTATACAATCTGACTCGCTCATATTCCATGTTCTACAGTGTGGGTTTCTCCTTTACCATGTTATACAGTGTGACTTCCTCATATACCATGTTCTACAGTGTGCGTTTCACATTTTCCATGTTTTTCAGTGTTTCTCACCATATACCATGTTCTACAGTGTGTGTTTCTCTTTTTCCATGTCATTCAGGGTGACTTCCTCTTATACCAGGTTCTACAGTGTGCGTTTCCAAATTGCCATTTTATACAGTTTGACTCCTTCATGTACCATGTTCTAAAGTGTGTGTGTCTCATTTTCTATGTGATACAGTGTGACTCGTTCATATACCGTGTTCTACAGTGTGCGTTTCTCATTTACCATGTTTCTCAGAGTGACTTCCTCATATACCACGTTTTACATTGTAAGTATCTCATTTACCTTGTTTCTCAGTGTGACTCCCTCATATAACAGGTTCTACAGTGTGCGTTTCCCATTTTCCATGAAATACAGTGTGACTTGCTCATATAGCATGTTCTACAGTGTGCCTTTCCCACTTGCCATGTTATACAGGATGACTCCTTCATATAAGACATTCTACAGTGTGGGTTTCTCATTTTCCATGTGATACCGTGTGACTTTTTCATATAACATGTTCTCCAGTGTGTGTTTCTCATTTACCATGTTTTACATGGTCATTCCCACATATACCATGTTCTACAGTGTGCATTTCTCTTTTTCCATGTTATTCAGGGTGACTTGTTCATATACCAGGTTCTACAGTTTTCGTTTCCACTTGCCATGTTATACAGTTTGACTCCTTCATGTACCATGTTCTAAAGTGTGTGTGTCTCATTTTCCATGTAATACACTGTGACTCATTCATATACTGTGTTCTACAGTGTGTGTTTCTCATTTTCCATGTTATACAGTTTCACTCCCTCATATAACATGTTCTACAGTGTGCGATTCTCTTTTTCAATGTTATATAGTGTGAATAGCTCATATAACATGTTCTACAGGGTGCGATTCTCACTTTCTGTGTTATACAGAGTGACTCCCTCATATAACATATTCTCAAATGTGCATTTCACATTTTCTGTGTCATACAGTGTGACTCCCTCATATAACATATTGTACAGTGAGCGATTCTCTTTTTCCATGTTATATACTGTGACTCCCTCCTCATATACCATGTTGTAGAGTGTGCGTTTCTCATTTACCATGTTATACAGTGTGACACCCTCATATACCATGTTCTACAGTGTACATTTCTCATTTCCATGTTTTTCAATGTTTCTCATCATATACCATGTTCTGCAATGTGGGTTTCTCATTTTCCAGGTTTTTCAGTGTTTTACTCTATATAACATGCTCTACAGTGTTTGTTTTTCATTTTCCATGTTTTTCAGTGTTTCTCACCATATACCATGGTCTAAAGTTTGTGTTTCTCATTTTCCATGTTTTTCAGTGTTTCTTGCCATATACCATGTTCCACAGTGTGAATTTCTCATTTTCCATGTTCTTTGGTGTTTTTCGCCATATACCATGTTCTACAGTGTGCGTTTCTCATTTTCCATGTTTTAAAGTGATTTTCGACATATACCATGTTCTACAGTGTTTGTTTCTAATTTTCAATGTTTTTCAGTGTTTCTCGCCATATACCATGTTCTACAGTGTGAGAGTCTCATTTACCAAGTTTTTCAGTGTTTCTCGCTATATACTATGTTCCACAGTGTGAGAGTCTCATTTACCAAGTTTTTCAGTGTTTCTCGCTATATACTATGTTCCACAGTGTGAGTTTCTCATTTTCATATTCTTCAGTGTTTTTCTCCATAAACGCTGTTCTACAGTGTGTTTTTCATTTTCAATGTTTTTCAGTGTTTCTCACCATATAACGTGTTCTACAGTGTGTATTTCTCACTTTCCATGTTTTCAGTGTTTTCGCCATATACCATGTTCTACAGTGTGAGTTTCTCATTTTCCATGTTTTTCAGTTTTCCCGCCACATACCATCTTCTACAGTGTGCATTTCTCATTTTCCATATTTTTCAAATTTTCTCGTCATTTACCATGTTCTACAGTGTGCATTTCTCATTTTCAGTGTTATACAGTGTGAGTTCCTCATTTAACATTTTGCTTTTCTCATTTACCATGTTATAAAGTTTGACTCCATCATATACCATATGTTGTTCAGTGTGCATTTTCATTTACCATGTTATACAGTGTGACACGCTCATATGTCATGTGCTAGAGTGTGTGTTCCTCATTTTCCATGATTTTCAGTGTTTCTCACCATATACTATGATCTAAGTGTGAATTTCTCATTTTCCATGTTTTCCAGTGTTTTTCGCCATATATCATGTTCTACAGTGTGCTTTTCTCATTTTCCAGGTTTTTCAGTGTTTTTCGCCATATACCATATTCTACAATATGAGTCTCTCATTTTCCATGTTTTTCAGGGTTTCTCGCCATATACCATGTTCTACAGTGTGCGTTTCTCACTTTACATGTTTTTCAGCTTTTCTCTCCATATACACTGTTCTACAGTGTGCGTTTATAATTTTCCATGTTTTTCAGTGTTTCTGGCCCTATACCATGTTCTAGAGTGTGCCTTTCTCATTTTCCATGTTTTTAAGTATTTCTCGCCATATACCATATTGTACAGTGTGTGTTTCTCATTTTCTATGTTTTTCAGTGTTTTATCCATATACCATGTTCAACAGTGTGCATTGCTTATTTTCCACGTTTTTCAGTGTTTCTTGCCGTGTACCATGTTCTACAATGTGCGTTTCTCATTTTCCATGTTTTTCAATGTTTCTTGCCATATACCATGTTGTACAATGTGAGTTTCTCATTTTCCATGTTTTTCAGTGTTTCTCTTCGTATACTATGTTCTACAGTGTGCGTTTCTAAGTTTATATGTTTTTCAGTGTTTTTTCTCGCCATATACCATGTTATAAAGTGTGCGTTTCTCATTTTCCATGTTTTTCAGCATTTCTCCCCATATGCCATGTTCTACAGTGTGCGTTTCTCATTTTCCATATTTTTCAGCAATTCTCGCCACATACCATGTTCTACAGTGTGCGTTTATAATTTTCCATGTTTTTCAATGTTTCTTGCCATATACCATGCTCTACAATGTGAGTTTCTCATTTTCCATGTTTATCACTGTTTCTCACAATATAACATGTTCTACAGTGTGCGATTCTCCTTTTCCATGTTTTTCAGTGTTACTTGCCATATACCTTATTCTACAGTGTGTGTTTCTCATTTTCTATGTTTTTCAGTGTTTCTGGCCATATACCATGTTCTAGAGTGTGCCTTACTCATTTTCCATGTTTTTCATCGTTTCTTGCCATATACCATGTTCTACAGTGTATGTTTATAATTTTCTAAGTTTTTCAGTGTTTCTGGCCATATAACATGTTCTACAGTGTGTGTTTCTCAATTTCTATGTTTTTCATGGGTTTTTTTTTTTTTTTGCCATATACCATCTTCTACAATGTGAGTTTCTCATTTTCCATGTTTTTCAGTGTTTCTTGCCATATACCAAGTCCTACAGTGTGCATTTTTCATTTTCCATGATTTTCAGTGTTTCTTGTCATATACCATGTTCTTCAGTGAGCATTTATAATTTTCCATGTTTTTCAGTGTTTATGTCCGTATACAATGTTCTCAAGTGTGCTTTTCTCATTTTCCATGTTTTTCAGCATTTCTTGCTATATACCATGTTCTACAATGTGAGTTTCTCATTTTCCATGTTTTTCAGTGTATCTTGCCATATACCATGTTCTACTCTGTGCATTTCTCATTTTCGATATATTTCACTGTTTCTTCCCATATACTGTGTTCTCAAGTGTGCATTTCTCATTTTTCCATGTTTTTCAGTGTTTGTGGACATATACCAAGTTCTCAAGTGTGCGTTTCTCATTTTCCATGTTTTTTCAGATTTTCTGACCATATAGCATGTTCTACAGTGTACATTGCTTATTTTCCACGTTTTTCAGTGTTTCTTGCCCTGTGCCTTGGTTTACAGTGTACATTTCTCATTTTCTATGTTTTTCAATATTTCTTGCCATATACCTAATGTTCTAAAGTGTCTGTTTCTCATTTTCCATGTTTATCACTCTTTCTGGCCATATACCAGGTTCTACAGTGTGCGATACTCATTTTCCATGTTTTTCTGCGTTTCTTTCCATATAGCATGTTCTACAGCGTGCATTTATAATTTTCCATGTTTTTCAGTGTTTCTCATCATGTACCATGTTCTACAGTGTGCTTTTTTCATTTTCCAAGTTTTTCAATGTTTCTTGCCATATATCATGTTCTACAGGGTGCTTTTCTCATTTTCCATGTTTTTCAGTGTTTCTGACCATATACCATGTTCTACAGTGTGCGTTTCTCCTTTTCCATGTTTTTCAAGGTTTTTCGCCATATACCATGTTCTACAATGTGAGTTTCTCATTTTTCCACGTTTTTCAGTGTTTCTCGGCATATACCATGTTCTCCAGCATGCTTTTCTCATTTTCCATATATTTCAGTGTTTCTTGCCATATACGATGTTCTCAAGGGTGCCTTTCTCATTTTCCATTTTTTTTTCAGATTTTCTGACCATATTCCATGTTCTACAGTGCGAATTGCTTATTTTCCACATTTTTCAGTGTTTCTTGCCATGTACCTTGTTCTACAGTGTGCGTTTCTTTTTTCCATGTTTATCACTGTTTCTCGCCATATACCATGCTCTACAGTGTGCGTTTATAATTTTCCATGTTTTTCAGTGTTTCTGGGAATATAATGTGTTCAACAGTGTGCGTTTCTCATTTTCCATGTTTTGCAGTATTTCTCTCCTTATACTATGTTCTACAGTGTGCGTTTCTAATTCTTTATATTTTTTAGTGTTTCTGGCCATATACTTGTTCTAGAGTGTGCCTTAATCATTTTCCATGCTTTTCATTGTTTCTTGCCATATACCATATTCTACAGTGTGCCTTTATATTTTTCCATGTTTTTCAGTGTTTCTGGCCATATACCATGTTCTAAAGTATGCGTTTCTCATTTTTCATGTTTTTCAAGGTTTTTTTTTTTTGCCATATACCATGTTCTACAATTTGAGTTTCTTATTTTCCATGTCTTTCAGTGTTTCTCGCCATATACCAAGTTCTACAGAGTGCATTTCTCATTTTCCATGTTTTTCAGTGTTTCTCGTCATATACCATGTTCTATAGTGAGCGTTTATAATTTTTTATATTTTTCAGTGTTTGTGGCCATATACAATGTTCTCAATTGTGCGTTTCTCATTTTCCATATTTTTCAGTTTTTCTCGCTATATACGATGTTCTATAGTGTGCTTTTTTCATTTTCCATGTTTTTCAGTATATCTCTTTATATACCATGTTCTACAGTGTGCGTTTCTCATTTTCAATGTTTTTCAGCGTTTCTTGCCATATACCATGATCTAAAATGTGAGTTTTTTCATTTTCCATGTTTCTCAGTTTTTCTCGCCATTTACAAAGTTCTAAAGTATGCGTTTCTCATTTTCCATGTTTTTCAGTGTTTCTCGCCATATACCATGTTCTACAGTGTGCTTTTCTCATTTTCCATGTTTTTCAGTGTTTCTGACAATATACCATCATCTACAGTGTGCGTTTCTCATTTTCCATGTTTTTCAAGGTTTTTCGCCATATGCCAAGTTCTACAATGTGAGTTTCTCATTTTCAATGTTTTTCAGCGTTTCTTGCCATATACCATGATCTAAAATGTGAGTTTTTTCATTTTCCATGTTTCTCAGTTTTTCTCGCCATTTACAAAGTTCTAAAGTATGCGTTTCTCATTTTCCATGTTTTTCAGTGTTTCTTGCCATATACCATGTTCTCAAGTGTGCCTTTGTCATTTTTCAATGCTTTTTAGTGTTTTTTTTAGCCATATACCATGTTCTCAAGTGTGCGTTTCCCATTTTCCATGTTTTTCAAATTTTCTGACCACATACCATCTTCTAAAGTGTGCATTGCTTATTTTCCACGTTTTTCAGTGTTTTTTTTTTTTTTTTTTGCCGTGTTCCATGTTCCACAGTGTGTGTTTCTCATTTTCCATGTTTTGCAGTGTTTCTCTTCTTATACTATGTTCTACAGTGTGGGTTTCTAATTTTCTATGTTTTTCAGTGTTTCTGGCCATATACCATCTTCTAGAGTGTGCCTTACTCATTATCCATGTTTTTCAACGTTTCTTGCCTTATACCATGTTCTACAGTGTGCGTTTCTCAATTTCCATGATTTTCAAGATTTTTTTTTTTTTGCCATATACCATGTTCTTCAGTGTTCGTTTCTCATTTTCCATGTTTTTCAGTGTTTGTGGCCATATACCATGTTCTCAAGTGTGTGTTTCTCATTTTCCATGTTTTTTCAGATTTTCTGACCATATACCATGTTCTACAGTGTACATTGCTTATTTTCCACGTTTTTCAGTGTTTCTTGCCCTGTGCCTTGGTTTACAGTGTACATTTCTCATTTTCTATGTTTTTCAATATTTCTTGCCATATACCATGTTCTACAGCGTCTGTTTCTCATTTTCCATGTTTATCACTCTTTCTGGCCATATACCAGGTTCTACAGGGTGCGATACTCATTTTCCATGTTGTTCTGCGTTTCTTTCCATATAGCATGTTCTACAGCGTGCATTTATAATTTTCCATGTTTTTCAGTGTTTCTCATCATATACCATGTTCTACAGTGTGCTTTTTTCATTTTCCATGTTTTTCAATGTTTCTTGTCATATATCATGTTCTACAGTGTGCTTTTCTCATTTTCCATGTTTTTCAGTGTTTCTGACCATATACCATGTTCTACAGTGTGCGTTTCTCATTTTCCATGTTTTTCAAGGTTTTTCGCCATATACCATTTTCTACAATGTGAGTTTCTCATTTTTCCACGTTTTTCAGTGTTTCTCGGCATATACCATGTTCTCCAGCATGCTTTTCTCATTTTCCATATATTTCAGTGTTTCTTGCCATATACCATGTTCTCAAGTGTGCCTTTCTCATTTTCCATTTTTTTCAGATTTTCTGACCATATTCCATGTTCTACAGTGCGAATTGCTTATTTTCCACGCTTTTCAGTGTTTCTTGCCATGTACCTTGTTCTACAGTGTGCGTTTCTTTTTTCCATGTTTATCACTGTTTCTCGCTATATACCATGCTCTACAGTGTGCGTTTATAATTTTCCATGTTTTTCAGTGTTTCTGGGAATATAATGTGTTCTACAGTATGCGTTTCTCATTTTCCATGTTTTGCAATGTTTCTCTCCTTATACTATGTTCGACAGTGTGCATTTCTAATTCTCTATATTTTTTAGTGTTTCTGGCCATTTACATGTTCTAGAGTGTGCCTTAATCATTTTCCATGCTTTTCATCATTTCTTGCCATATACCATATTCTACAGTGTGCCTTTATATTTTTCCATGTTTTTCAGTGTTTCTGGCCATATACCATGTTCTAAAATTTGCATTTCTCATTTTTCATGTTTTTCAAGATTTTTTTTGGTCATATACCATGTTCTACAATTTGAGTTTCTTATTTTCCATGTCTTTCAGTGTTTCTCGCCATATACCAAGTTCTACAGAGTGCATTTCTCATTTTCTATGTTTTTCAATGTTTCTCGTCATATACCATGTTCTATAGTGAGCGTTTATAATTTTCCATATTTTTCAGTGTTTGTGGCCATATACAATGTTCTCAATTGTGCGTTTCTCATTTTCCATATTTTTCAGTTTTTCTCGCTATATACGATGTTCTATAGTGTGCTTTTTTCATTTTCAATGTTTTTCAGTGTATCTCTTTATATACCATGTTCTACAGTGTGCGTTTCTCATTTTCAATGTTTTTCAGCGTTTCTTGCCATATACCATGATCTAAAATGTGAGTTTTTTCATTTTCCATGTTTCTCAGTTTTTCTCGCCATTTACAAAGTTCTAAAGTATGCGTTTCTCATTTTCCATGTTTTTCAGTGTTTCTCGCCATATACCATGTTCTACAGTGTGCTTTTCTCATTTTCCATGTTTTTCAGTGTTTCTGACAATATACCATCATCTACAGTGTGCATTTCTCATTTTCCATGTTTTTCAAGGTTTTTCGCCATATGCCATGTTGTACAATGTGAGTTTCTCATTTTCAATGTTTTTCAGCGTTTCTTGCCATATACCATGTTCTAAAATGAGAGTATTTTCATTTTCCATGTTTCTCAGTTTTTCTCGCCATTTACAAAGTTCTAAAGTATGCGTTTCTCATTTTCCATTTTTTCAGTGTTTCTTGCCATATACCATGTTCTCAAGTGTGCCTTTGTCATTTTTCAATGCTTTTTAGTGTTTCTTTTTAGCCATATACCATGTTCTCAAGTGTGCGTTTCTCATTTTCCATGTTTTTCAGATTTTCTGACCACATACCATCTTCTAAAGTGTGCATTGCTTATTTTCCACGTTTTTCAGTGTTTTTTTTTTCCGTGTTCCATGTTCCACAGTGTGTGTTTCTCATTTTCCATGTTTTGCAGTGTTTCTCTCCTTATACTATGTTCTACAGTGTGGGTTTCTAATTTTCCATGTTTTTCATCGTTTCTTGCCGTATACCATGTTCTTCAGTGAGTGTTTCTCTTATTCCATGTTTTCAGCGATTCTTGCCACATACCATGTTCTACAGTGTGCGTTTCTCATTTTCAATGGTTTTCATTGTTTCTCCCCATATACTATGTTCTACAATGTGCGTTTCTCATTTTCCATGTTGTCAGTGATTCTCGCCTTATACCATGTTCTACACTGTGTGTTTATAACTTTCCATGTTTTTTAGTGTTTCTTGCCTTATACCATGTTCCATAGTGTACATTTCTAATTTTCCATGTTTTTCAGCGTTTCTCGCCATATACCAGGTTCTACAGTGTGCGTTTATAATTTTCCAGGTTTTTCAGTGTTTTTGGCAATATACCCGGATATCCAGTGTGCGTTTCTCATATTCCATGTTTTTCAGTTTTTCAGGCTATATACCGTGTTCTACACTGTGCGTTTCTAATTTTCCTGGTTTTAAGTGGTTCTGCCATATGTTATAAAGTGTGTCATTCTCATTTTCCATGTTTTTCAGCATTTCTCGCTATATACCATGTTCTACAGTGAGCATTTCTCATTTTCCATGTTTTTCAGCGATTCTCGCAACATACCATGTTCTACAGTATGCTTTTCTCATTTTCAATGTTTTTCATTGTATCTCCCCATATACCATGTTCTACAGTGTGTGTTTCTCATTTTTCATGTTTTTCAGCATATCTCGCCATATAACATGTTCTACAGTGTGTGTTTCTCATTTTCCTTGTTTTTCAGCATTTCTCGCCACATACCATGTTCTACAGTGTGTGTTTAAATTTTCCAATATTTTCAGTGTTTCTGGCAATATACCCGGATCTCAAGTGTGCGTTTCTCATATTCAATGTTGCTCAGTGTTTCTGTCCATAGACCATGTTCTACAGTGTCCATTTCTCATTTTTCAATATTTTTCATTTTTTCTGTCCATATACCTTGTTCTACACTGTGTGTTTCTCATTTTCAATGTTTTTTATTGTTTCTCTCCATATAACATGTTCTACAATGTGTGTTACTCATTTTCTATGTTTTCAGTGATTCTCGCCTTATACCATGTTCTACAGTTTGCTTTTCTCACTTTCCATGTTTTTCAGTGTTTCTTGCCATGTACCATGTTCTACAGTGTGTGTTTCTCAATTTCCATGTTTTTCAGCGTTTCTCGCCATATACCATGTTCTACAGTGTGCCTTTATAATTTTCCATCTTTTTCAGTGGTTCTGGCCAAATCCCATGTTCTACAGTGTGTGTTTCTCATTTTTAATATTTTTCAGTGTTTCTTGCCATATACCATGTTCTACAGTGTGTGTTTCTCATTTTCTATGTTTTTCAGCATATCTTGCCATATATCAGGTTCTACAGTGTACGTTTATAATTTTCCAGGTTTTTTCAGTGTTTCTGGCAATATACCCGGATATCCAGTGTGTGTTTCTCATATTCCACCTTTTTCAGTGTTTCTGTCCATATAACCATGTTCTACAGTGTGCTTTTCTCATTTTCCATGGTTTTTAGTGTTTCTGGCTATATACCAAGTTCAACACTGTGCGTTTCTCATTTTCCATGTTCTTAAGTGGTTCTGCCATATACCATGTTATAAAGTGTTCCTTTCTAATTTTCCATGTTTTTCATCGTTTCTTGCCATATACCATGTTCTTCAGTGAGCGTTTCTCTTATTCCATGTTTTCAGTGATTCTCGCCTTATACCATGTTCTACAGTGTACGTTTCTCATTTTCCATGTTTTTCAGTGATTCTTGCCTTATACAATATTCTACAGTTAGTGTTTCTCCTTTTCCATGTTTTTCAGTGTTTCTCCAATATACCATGTTCTACAGTGTGCGTTTCTCACATTCCATGTTCTTCAGTGTTTCTGTCCATATACCATGATATACACTGTGCATTTCTCATTTTCAATATTTTTCAGTGTTTCTGGCCATATACCATGTTCTACAGTGTGTGTTCCTATTTTCCTTTTTTTTTTTTCAAGGTTTCTCACCATATACCATGCTCTTCAGTGTGCCTTTATAATTTTCCATCTTTTTCAGTGTTCTGGCCATATACCCCGCTCTCCAGTGTGCGTTTCTCATTTTCCATGTTTTTTGTGTTTCTGGCCATATACTATGTTCTACACTGTGCGTTCCTCATTTTCCATGTTTTTCAAGATTTCTCGCCATATACCATGTTGTAGAGTGTGTGTTTCCCATTTTCCATGTTTTTCAGCGTTTCTCGACATATACCTGTTCTACAGTTTGAGTTTATAATTTTCCATGTTTTTCAGTGTTTCTGTCCATATACCATGTTCTACAGTGTGAGTTTCTCATTTTCATTGTTTTTCATTTTTCTCCAAATATACCATGTTCTACAGTGTGCGTTTCTCATTTTCCATGTTTTTCAGTGATTCTGTCCATATACCATGTTCTACTGTGTGCTTTTCTCATTTTCCATGTTCTTCAATGTTTATGGCCAAATACCATGTTCTACAGTGTGCGTTTTTCATTTTTCATGTTTATCTGTGTTTCTCGCTATATACCATGTTCTACTGTGTCCATTTCTAATTTTCCATGTTTTTCAAGGTTTCTTGCCATATACCATGTTCCACAGTGTGAGTTTCTCATTTTTAATGTTTTTCAGTGTTTCTTGCCATGTTCTACAGTGTGTGTTTTTCACTTTTCATGTTTTTCAGCAATTCTCAGCATATACCATGTTCTACAGTGTGAGTTCCTATTTTCCACGTTTTTCAAGGTTTCTCGCCATATACAATGTTCTACAGAGGGAGTTTCTCATTTTTAATGTTTTTCAGTGTTTCTTGCCATATATCATTTCTACAGTGTGTGTTTCTCATTTCCATGTTTAAAAGTGTTTCTGCTCAAGAAAAATGAAGACTGAAGTGTGGACACTATCCCCCTCCTTAGAAGTGGGAACAAAACACCCTTGGAAGGAGGTACAGAGACAAAGTTTGGAGCTGAGATAAAAAGATGGACCATGTAGAGACTGCCATATCCGGGGATCCATCCCATAATCAGCTTCCAAATGCTGACACCATTGCATACACTAGCAAGATTATGCTGAAAGGACCCTGATATAGCTGTCTCTTGTCAGAGTATGCCTGGGCCTAGCAAACATAGAAGTGGATGCTCACAGTCGGTTATTGGATGGATCACATGGCCCCCAATGAAGGAGCTAGAGAAAGTACCCAAGAAGCTAAAGGGATCTGCAACCCTATAGGTGGAACAACATTATGAACTAACCAGTACCCCGGAGCTCTTGACTCTAGCTGCATATGTATCAAAAGATGGCCTAGGCGGCCATCACTGGAAAGAGAGGCCCATTGGACACGCAAACTTTATATGCCCCAGTACAGGGGAATGCCAGGGCCAAAAAAGGGGAGTGGGTGGGTAGGGGAGTGGGGGTGGGTGGCTATGGGGGACTTTTGGTATAGCATTGGAAATGTAAATGAGCTAAATACCTAATAAAAAATGGAAAAAAAAAGTGTTTCTGGCCCTATACCATGTTCTAGAGTGACCGTTTCTCATTTTCCATGTTTTTCTGTCTTTTTTTTTTGCCATATACAATGTTTTACAATGTGAGTTTCTGATTTCTATGTTGTTCAGTGTTTCTTGCGATATACCATGTTCTACAGTGTGCATTTCTCATTTTCCTTCTTTTTCAGTGTTTTTCCCCATATACCATGTTCTACAGTGTTCGTTTCTCATTTTACATGTTTTTCAGTGTTTCTCACCATATATCATATTCTACAGTGTGAGTTTATAATTTTCCATGTTTTTCAGTGTTTCTAGCCATATACCAGTTTCTATAGCGTGTGTTTCTCATTTTCCATGTTTTTCACCATATACTATGTTGTACAATGTGAGTTTCTCATTTTTCTATGTTTTTCAGTTTTGCTCGCCACATACCATGTACTACAGTGCCTTTATAATTTTCCATCATTTCAGTTGTACTGGCCATATACCCTGTTCTCAAGTGTTAATTTTACATTTTCCAAGTTTTTCAGTGTTTCTTGCCATATACCATGTTCTACAGTGAGCGTTTCTCATTTTCCATGTTTTTCAGCGATCCTCGCCACATACCATGTTCTACAGTGAGGTTTCTCATTTTCAATGTTTTTGTTTCTACCCATATACCATGTTCTACAGTGTGCATTTCTCATTTTCCATGTTTTCAGTGATTTTCACCTTATACCATGTTCTACAGTGTGCGTTTCTCATTTTCCATGCTTTTCAGTGTTTCTTGCCATATCCCATTTTCTACAATGTGTTTCTCATTTTCCATGTTTTTCAGCGTTCCTCGCCATATACCATGTTCTACAGTGTGCGTTTAAATTTTCCATTTTTTTTTCAGTTTTTCTGGCAATATACTCGGATCTCCAGTGTGCGTTTCTCATATTCCATGTTGTTCAGTGTTTCTGTCCATAGACCGTGTTCTACACTGTCCATTTCTCATTTTCAACATTTTTCATTTTTTTCTGTCCATATACCATGTTCTATACTGTGCATTTCTCATTTTCAATGTTTTTCATTGTTTCTCCCCATATACCATATTCTACAGTGTGTGTTACTCATTTTCTATGTTTTCAGTGATTCTTGCCTTATACCATGTTCTACAGTGTGTGTTTCTCATTTTCCATGTTTTTCAGCGTTTCTTGCCATATAGCATATTCTACCGTGTGCCTTTATAATTTTCCATCTTTTTCAGTGGTTCTGGCTATATACCATGTTCTGCAGTGTGCGTTCCTAATTTCCATGTTTTTCAAGGTTTCTCACCATATCCAAAGTTCTACAGTGTGCCTTTCTCCTTTTTAATGTTTTTCAGTGTTTCTTGCCATATCCCATGTTCTACAGTGTGTGTTTCTCATTTTCTATGTTTTTCAGCATATCTCGCCATATACCAGGTTCTACAGTGTGCGTTTATAATTTTCCAGGTTTTTCAGTGTTTCTGGCAATATACCCGGATATCCAGTGTGCGTTTCTCATATTACATCTTTTTCAGTGTTTCTGTCCATATAACCATGTACTAGAGTGTGCTTTTCTCATTTTCCATGTTTTTCAGTGTTTCTGCTATATACCAAGTCCAACACTATGCGTTTCTCATTTTCCATGTTCTTAAGTGGTTCTGCCATATACCATGTTATAGAGTGTGCCTTTCTAATTTTCCATGTTTTTCAGCGTTTCTCGCCATATACCATGCAGAAACTGGTATATGGTGAGAAACGCTGAAAACCATGGAAAATGAGAAAAAAACACTGTAGAACATGGTATATGGGGAGAAACACTGAAACACATGGAAAAGGGGAAACGCACACTGTAGAACATGGTATATGTTGAGAAATTTTGAAAAACATGGAAAATTAGAAATGTACACTATGAAACATGGTATAAGGCAAGAAACCCTGAAAAACATGGAAAATTATAAACGCACAGTGTAGAACATGGTATATTGCAAGAAACACTGAAAACCTTGGAAAATGAGAAATGCACACTGAAGAACATGGTATATGGAGAGAAACGCTGAAAAACATGGAAAATTAGAAAGGAACACTTTATAACATGGTATGTTGTGAGAATTGCTGAAAAACATGAAAAATGAGAAACGCTCACTGTAGAACACAGTATATGGGGAGAAACAATGAAAACATTGAAAATGAGAAACGCACACTGTAGAAAAAGGTATGTGGTGGGAATCACTGAAAAACATGGAAAATGAGAAACACTCACTGAAGAACATGGTATATGGCGAGAAACGCTGAAAAACATGGAAAATTAGAAAGGCACACTCTATAACATGGTATATGGCAGAACCACTTAAGAACATGGAAAATGAGAAACGCATAGTGTTGGACTTGGTATATAGCAGAAACACTGAAAAACATGGAAAATGAGAAAAGCACACTCTAGTACATGGTTATATGGACAGAAACACTGAAAAAGATGTAATATGAGAAACGCACACTGGATATCCGGGTATATTGCCAGAAACACTGAAAAACCTGGAAAATTATAAACGCACACTGTAGAACCTGGTATATGGCGAGATATGCTGAAAAACATAGAAAATGAGAAACACACACTGTAGAACATGGGATATGGCAAGAAACACTGAAAAACATTAAAAAGGAGAAAGGCACACTGTAGAACTTTGGATATGGTGAGAAACCTTGAAAAACATGGAAATTAGGAACGCACACTGCAGAACATGGTATATAGCCAGAACCACTGAAAAAGATGGAAAATTATAAAGGCACACGGTAGAATATGCTATATGGCAAGAAACGCTGAAAAACATGGAAAATGAGAAACACACACTGTAGAACATGGTATAAGGCAAGAATCACTGAAAACATAGAAAATGAGTAACACACACTGTAGAATATGGTATATGGGGAGAAACAATGAAAAACATTGAAAATGAGAAATGCACAGTATAGAACATGGTATATGGACAGAAAAAAATGAAAAATGTTGAAAATGAGAAATGGACAGTGTAGAACACGGTCTATGGACAGAAACACTGAACAACATGGAATATGAGAAACGCACACTGGAGATCCGAGTATATTGCCAGAAAAACTGAAAAAAAAAATGGAAAATTTAAACGCACACTGTAGAACATGGTATATGGCGAGGAACGCTGAAAAACATGGAAAATGAGAAACACATTGTAGAAAATGGGATATGGCAAGAAACACTGAAAAGCATGGAAAATGAGAAACGCACACTGTAGAACATGGTATAAGGTGAAAATCACTGAAAACATGGAAAATGAGAAATGCACACTGTAGAACATGGTATATGGGTAGAAACAAAAACATTGAAAATGAGAAACCTCACTGTAGAACATGGTATGTGGCGAGGATCGCTGAAAAACATGGAAAATGAGAAACGCTCACTGTAGAACATGGTATATGGCAAGAAACACTGAAAAACTTGGAAAATGTAAAATTAACACTTGAGAACAGGGTATATGGCCAGTACAACTGAAATGATGGAAAATTATAAAGGCACTGTAGTACATGGTATGTGGCGAGCAAAACTGAAAAACATAGAAAAATGAGAAACTCACATTGTACAACATAGTATATGGTGAAAAACATGGAAAATGAGAAACACACGCTATAGAAACTGGTATATGGCTAGAAACACTGAAAAACATGGAAAATTATAAACTCACACTGTAGAATATGATATATGGTGAGAAACACTGAAAAACATGTAAAATGAGAAACGAACACTGTAGAACATGGTATATGGGGAAAAACACTGAAAAAGAAGGAAAATGAGAAATGCACACTGTAGAACATGGTATATCGCAAGAAACACTGAACAACATAGAAATCAGAAACTCACATTGTAAAACATTGTATATGGCAAAAAAAAAAGACAGAAAAACATGGAAAATGAGAAACGGTCACTCTAGAACATGGTATAGGGCCAGAAACACTTTTTTTTTCCATTTTTTATTAGGTATTTAGCTCATTTACATTTCCAATGCTATACCAAAAGTCCCCCATAGCCACCCACCCCCACTCCCCTACCCACCCACTCCCCTTTTTTGGCCCTGGCATTCCCCTGTACTGGGGCATATAAAGTTTGCGTGTCCAATGGGCCTCTCTTTCCAGTGATGGCCGCCTAGGCCATCTTTTGATACATATGCAGCTAGAGTCAAGAGCTCCGGGGTACTGGTTAGTTCATAATGTTGTTCCACCTATAGGGTTGCAGATCCCTTTAGCTTCTTGGGTACTTTCTCTAGCTCCTTCATTGGGGGCCATGTGATCCATCCAATAACCGACTGTGAGCATCCACTTCTATGTTTGCTAGGCCCAGGCATACTCTGACAAGAGACAGCTATATCAGGGTCCTTTCAGCATAATCTTGCTAGTGTATGCAATGGTGTCAGCATTTGGAAGCTGATTATGGGATGGATCCCCGGATATGGCAGTCTCTACATGGTCCATCTTTTTATCTCAGCTCCAAACTTTGTCTCTGTACCTCCTTCCAAGGGTGTTTTGTTCCCACTTCTAAGGAGGGGGATAGTGTCCACACTTCAGTCTTCATTTTTCTTGAGCAGAAACACTTTTAAACATGGAAATGAGAAACACACACTGTAGAAATGATATATGGCAAGAAACACTGAAAAACATTAAAAATGAGAAACTCCCTCTGTAGAACATTGTATATGGCGAGAAACCTTGAAAAACGTGGAAAATAGGAACTCACACTGTAGAACATGGTATATGCTGAGAATTGCTGAAAAACATGAAAAGTGAAAAACACACACTGTAGAACATGGCAAGAAACACTGAAAAACATTAAAAATGAGAAACTCACACTGTGGAACATGGTATATGGCAAGAAACCTTGAAAAACATGGAAAATTAGAAATGGACACAGTAGAACATGGTATATAGCGAGAAACACAGATAAACATGAAAAATGAAAAACGCACACTGTAGAACATGGTATTTGGCCATAAACATTGAAGAACATGGAAAATGAGAAAAGCACACAGTAGAACATGGTATATGGACAGAATCACTGAAAAACATGGAAAATGAGAAACGCACACTGTAGAACATGGTATATTTGGAGAAAAATGAAAAACAATGAAAATGAGAAACTCACACTGTAGAACATGGTATATGGACAGAAACACTGAAAAACATGGAAAATTATAAACTCAAACTGTAGAACAGGTATATGTCGAGAAACGCTGAAAAACATGGAAAATGGGAAACACACACTCTACAACATGGTATATGGCGAGAAATCTTGAAAAACATGGAAAATGAGGAACGCACAGTGTAGAACATAGTATATGGCCAGAAACACAAAAAACATGGAAAATGAGAAACGCACACTGGAGAGCGGGGTATATGGCCAGAACACTGAAAAAGATGGAAAATTATAAAGGCACACTGAAGAGCATGGTATATGGTGAGAAACCTTGAAAAAAAAAAGGAAAATAGGAACACACACTGTAGAACATGGTATATGGCCAGAAACACTGAAAAATATTGAAAATGAGAAATGCACAGTGTATATCATGGTATATGGACAGAAACACTGAAGAACATGGAATGTGAGAAACGCACACTGTAGAACATGGTATATTGGAGAAACACTGAAAAACATGGAAAAGGAGAAACACTAACTGTAGAATATTGTATAAGGCAAGAATCACTGAAAAACATGGAAAATGAGAAACGTACACTGTAGAACATGGTATAAGGCGAGAATCACTGAAAACATGGAATAAGAGAAACGCTCACTGAAGAACATGGTATATGGCAAGAAACGATGAAAAACATGGAAAATTAGAAAGGAACACTTTATAACATGGTATATGGCAGAACCACTTAAGAACATGGAAAATGAGAAACGCACAGTGTTGAACTTGGTATATAGCCAGAAACACTAAAAACCATGGAAAATGAGAAAAGCACACTGTAGAACATGGTTATATGGACAGAAACACTGAAAAAGGTGGAATATGAGAAACACACACTGGATATCCGGGTATATTGCCAGAAACACTGAAAAAACCTGGAAAATTATAAACGTACACTGTAGAACCTGATATATGGCAAGATATGCTGAAAAACATAGAAAATGAGAAACACACACTGTAGAACATGGTATATGGCAAGAAACACTGAAAAATATTAAAAATGAGAAACACACACTGTAGAACATGGGATTTGGCCAGAACCACTGAAAAAGATGGAAAATTATAAAGGCACACTGTAGAACATGGTATATGGCGAGAAACGCTGAAAAACATGGAAATTGAGAAACACACACTGTAGAACATGGTACATGGCAAGAAACACTGAAAAACATGGAAAGTGAGAAAAGCAAACTGTAGAACATGGTATAAGGCGAGAATCACTGAAAACATAGAAAATGAGTAACACACATTGTAGAACATGTTATATGGAGAGAAACAATAAAAAACATTGAAAATGAGAAACACACAGTGTAGAACAAGGTATATGGACAGAAAAAATGAAAAATATTGAAAAATGAGAAATGGACACTGTAGAACATGGTCTATGGACAGAAACACTGAGCAACATTGAATATGAGAAACGCACACTTGAGATCCGGGTATATTGCCAGAAACACTGAAAATATTGGAAAATTTAAACACACACTGTAGAACATGGTATGTGGCGAGAAATGCTGAAAAACAAGGAAAATGAGAAACACACACTGTAGAACATGTTATATGGCGAGATATGCTGAAAAACATGAAAAATGAGAAACACACACTGTAGAACATGGTATATGGGGAGATACAATGAAAAACATTGAAAATGAGAAAAGCATACTGTAGAACATGGTATGTTGCGAGAATCGCTGAAAAACATGGAAAATGAGAAACGCTCACTGTAGAACATGGTATATAGCGAGAAATGCTGAAAAACATGGAAAATGAGAATGACACACTTTATAACATATGGCAGAACCACTTAAAACCAGGAAAATTAGAAACGCACAGTGTAGAACACGGTATATAGCCTGAAAAACTGAAAAACATGGAATATGAGAAACGCACACTGGATATCCGGGTATATTGCCAAAAACACTGAAAAACCTGGAAAATTATAAACGCACACTGTAGAACCTGGTATATGGCAAGAAACGCTGAAAAACATGGAAAATTAGAAATGTACACTATGGAACATGGTATAAGGCAAGAAACACTAAAAAACATGGAAAGTTATAAACACACAGTGTAGAACATGGTATAAGGCGAGAATCACTGACAACATGGAAAATGAGAAACGCACATTGTAGAACATAGTATATGGGGAGAAACAATGAAAACCATTGAAAATGAGAAACGCACACTGTAGAACATGGTATGTGGCAAGAATCGCTGAAAACATGGAATAAGAGAAACACTCACTGAAGAACATGGTATACGGCAAGAAACGATGAAAAACATGGAAAATTAGAAACCCACACTGTAGAACATAGTATAAGGAGAGAAACACTGCAAAACATGGAAAATGAGAAACACACACTGTGGAACATGGAACACGGGAAAAAAAAACACTGAAAAACGTGGAAAATAAGCAATGCACACTTTAGAAGATGGTATGTGGTCAGAAAATCTGAAAAACATGGAAAATGAGAAACGCACACTTGAGAACATGGTATATGGCTAAAAAGAAACACTAAAAAGCATTGAAAAATGACAAAGGCACACTTGAGAACATGGTATATAGCAAGAAACACTGAAAAAATGGAAAATGAGAAACGCATACTTTAGAACTTTGTAAATGGCGAGAAAAACTGAGAAACATGGAAAATGAAAATACTCTCATTTTAGAACATGGTATATGGCAAGAAACGCTGAAAAACATTGAAAATGAGAAACTCACATTGTACAACATGGCATATGGCGAAAAACCTTGAAAAACATGGAAAATGAGAAATGCACACTGTAGATGATGGTATATTGTCAGAAACACTGAAAAACATGGAAAATGAGAAAAGCACACTGTAGAACATGGTATATGGCGAGAAACACTGAAAAACATGGAAAATGAGAAACGCATACTTTAGAACTTTGTAAATGGCGAGAAAAACTGAGAAACATGGAAAATGAAAAAACTCACATTTTAGATCATGGTATATGGCAAGAAACGCTGAAAAACATTGAAAATGAGAAACGCACACTGTAGAACATGGTATATAAAGAGATACACTGAAAAACATTGAAAATGAAAAAAGCACACTATAGAACATCGTATATAGCGAGAAAAACTGAAAAATATGGAAAATGAGAAACGCACAATTGAGAACATTGTATATGGCCACAAACACTGAAAAATATGGAAAATTATAAACGCTCACTATAGAACATGGTATATGACGAGAAACATTGAAAAACATAGAAAATGAGAAATGCACTCTGTAGAACTTGGTATATGGCGAGAAACACTGAAAGACATGGAAAATAAGAAACTCAAATTGTAGAACATGGTATATGACCAAAAAAAATCTTGAAAAACATGAAAAATGAGAAATGCAAATTTTAGAACATGGTATATGGCCAGAAACACTGAAAAACATGGAAAAATATAAAGGCACACTGTAGAATATGGTATATGGCAAGAAATGATGAAAAGCATGGAAAATGATTAAGGCACACTCTAGAACATGTAAATGGCCAGAAACACTAAAAAATATAGAGAATTAGAAATGCACACTGTCGAACATAGTATAAGGAGAGAAACATTGCAAAACATGGAAAATGAGAAACGCATACTGTAGAACACATTATATTCCCAGAAACACTGAAAAACATGGAAAATTATAAACGCACACTGTAGAGCATGGTATATAGCGAGAAACAGTGATAAACATGGAAAAAAGAAACGCACACTGTAGAACAAGGTACATGGCAAGAAACACTGAAAAGCGTGGAAAATAAGCAATTCGCACTGTAGAACATGGAATATGGTCAGAAAATCTGAAAAAAATGGAAAATGAGAAAGGCACACTTGAGAACATGGTATATGGCAAGAAACACTGAAATATATGGAAAATGAGAAAAGCATGCTGGAGAACATGGTATATGCCGAGAAACACTGAAAAACGTGGAAAAATGAGAAACTCACATTGTAGAAAATGGTATATGGCGAAAAACCTTGAAAAACATGGAAAATGAGAAACGCACACTGTAGAACATGGTATATGGTCAGAAACACTGAAAAACATGGAAAATGAGAAAAGCACACTGTAGAACATGATATATGACAAGAAACATTGAAAAACATGGAAAATGAAAAAAGCACACTGTAGAACATGGTATATGATGAGAAACACTGAAAAACATGGAAAATTATAAATGCACGCTGTAGAACATGCTATATGGAAAGAAACGCAGAACAACATGGAAAATGAGTATCGCACCCTGTAGAACCTGGTATATGGCCAGAAAGAGTGATAAACATGGAAAATGAGAAACAGACGCTGTAGAACATGGTATATGGCAAGAAATATTGAAAAACATAGAAAATGAGAAATGTACACTGTAAACCAAGGCACAGGGCAAGAAACACTGAAAAACGTGGAAAATAAGCAATGTACACTGTAGAACATGGTATATGGTCAGAAAATCTGAAAAACATGGAAAATGAGAAACACACACTTGAGAACATGGTATATGGCCACAAACACTGAAAAACATGGAAAATGAGAAACGAACACTGAAGAACATGGTATATGGCAAAAAAAAAAAAAACCTTGAAAATCATGGAAATTGAGAAACGCACACTGTAGAACATGGTATAAGGCAAGAAACGTTGAAAAACATGGATAATGAGTAAGGCACACTCTAGAAGATGGTATATGGCCAGAAACACTGAAAAACATAGAAAATTAGAAACCCACACTGTAGAACATAGTATAAGAAGAGAAACACTGCAAAACATGGAAAATGAGAAACACACACTGTGGAACATGGAACACGGCAAAAAAAAAAAAACACTGAAAAACGTGGAAAATAAGCAATGCACACTTTAGAAGATGGTATGTGGTCAGAAAATTTGAAAAACATGGAAAATGGGAAACGCACACTTGAGAACATGGTATATGGCTAAAAAAACACTAAAAAGCATTGAAAAATGACAAAGGCACACTTGAGAACATGGTATATGGCAAGAAACACTGAAAAACATGGAAAATGAGAAACGCATACTTTAGAACTTTGTAAATGGCGAGAAAAACTGAAAAAAAAAATGGAAAATTTAAACGCACACTGTAGAACATGGTATATGGCGAGGAACGCTGAAAAACATGGAAAATGAGAAACACATTGTAGAAAATGGGATATGGCAAGAAACACTGAAAAGCATGGAAAATGAGAAACGCACACTGTAGAACATGGTATAAGGTGAAAATCACTGAAAACATGGAAAATGAGAAATGCACACTGTAGAACATGGTATATGGGTAGAAACAAAAACATTGAAAATGAGAAACCTCACTGTAGAACATGGTATGTGGCGAGGATCGCTGAAAAACATGGAAAATGAGAAACGCTCACTGTAGAACATGGTATATGGCAAGAAACACTGAAAAACTTGGAAAATGTAAAATTAACACTTGAGAACAGGGTATATGGCCAGTACAACTGAAATGATGGAAAATTATAAAGGCACTGTAGTACATGGTATGTGGCGAGCAAAACTGAAAAACATAGAAAAATGAGAAACTCACATTGTACAACATAGTATATGGTGAAAAACATGGAAAATGAGAAACACACGCTATAGAAACTGGTATATGGCTAGAAACACTGAAAAACATGGAAAATTATAAACTCACACTGTAGAATATGATATATGGTGAGAAACACTGAAAAACATGTAAAATGAGAAACGAACACTGTAGAACATGGTATATGGGGAAAAACACTGAAAAAGAAGGAAAATGAGAAATGCACACTGTAGAACATGGTATATCGCAAGAAACACTGAACAACATAGAAATCAGAAACTCACATTGTAAAACATTGTATATGGCAAAAAAAAAAGACAGAAAAACATGGAAAATGAGAAACGGTCACTCTAGAACATGGTATAGGGCCAGAAACACTTTTTTTTTCCATTTTTTATTAGGTATTTAGCTCATTTACATTTCCAATGCTATACCAAAAGTCCCCCATAGCCACCCACCCCCACTCCCCTACCCACCCACTCCCCTTTTTTGGCCCTGGCATTCCCCTGTACTGGGGCATATAAAGTTTGCGTGTCCAATGGGCCTCTCTTTCCAGTGATGGCCGCCTAGGCCATCTTTTGATACATATGCAGCTAGAGTCAAGAGCTCCGGGGTACTGGTTAGTTCATAATGTTGTTCCACCTATAGGGTTGCAGATCCCTTTAGCTTCTTGGGTACTTTCTCTAGCTCCTTCATTGGGGGCCATGTGATCCATCCAATAACCGACTGTGAGCATCCACTTCTATGTTTGCTAGGCCCAGGCATACTCTGACAAGAGACAGCTATATCAGGGTCCTTTCAGCATAATCTTGCTAGTGTATGCAATGGTGTCAGCATTTGGAAGCTGATTATGGGATGGATCCCCGGATATGGCAGTCTCTACATGGTCCATCTTTTTATCTCAGCTCCAAACTTTGTCTCTGTACCTCCTTCCAAGGGTGTTTTGTTCCCACTTCTAAGGAGGGGGATAGTGTCCACACTTCAGTCTTCATTTTTCTTGAGCAGAAACACTTTTAAACATGGAAATGAGAAACACACACTGTAGAAATGATATATGGCAAGAAACACTGAAAAACATTAAAAATGAGAAACTCCCTCTGTAGAACATTGTATATGGCGAGAAACCTTGAAAAACGTGGAAAATAGGAACTCACACTGTAGAACATGGTATATGCTGAGAATTGCTGAAAAACATGAAAAGTGAAAAACACACACTGTAGAACATGGCAAGAAACACTGAAAAACATTAAAAATGAGAAACTCACACTGTGGAACATGGTATATGGCAAGAAACCTTGAAAAACATGGAAAATTAGAAATGGACACAGTAGAACATGGTATATAGCGAGAAACACAGATAAACATGAAAAATGAAAAACGCACACTGTAGAACATGGTATTTGGCCATAAACATTGAAGAACATGGAAAATGAGAAAAGCACACAGTAGAACATGGTATATGGACAGAATCACTGAAAAACATGGAAAATGAGAAACGCACACTGTAGAACATGGTATATTTGGAGAAAAATGAAAAACAATGAAAATGAGAAACTCACACTGTAGAACATGGTATATGGACAGAAACACTGAAAAACATGGAAAATTATAAACTCAAACTGTAGAACAGGTATATGTCGAGAAACGCTGAAAAACATGGAAAATGGGAAACACACACTCTACAACATGGTATATGGCGAGAAATCTTGAAAAACATGGAAAATGAGGAACGCACAGTGTAGAACATAGTATATGGCCAGAAACACAAAAAACATGGAAAATGAGAAACGCACACTGGAGAGCGGGGTATATGGCCAGAACACTGAAAAAGATGGAAAATTATAAAGGCACACTGAAGAGCATGGTATATGGTGAGAAACCTTGAAAAAAAAAAAGGAAAATAGGAACACACACTGTAGAACATGGTATATGGCCAGAAACACTGAAAAATATTGAAAATGAGAAATGCACAGTGTATATCATGGCATATGGACAGAAACACTGAAGAACATGGAATGTGAGAAACGCACACTGTAGAACATGGTATATTGGAGAAACACTGAAAAACATGGAAAAGGAGAAACACTAACTGTAGAATATTGTATAAGGCAAGAATCACTGAAAAACATGGAAAATGAGAAACGTACACTGTAGAACATGGTATAAGGCGAGAATCACTGAAAACATGGAATAAGAGAAACGCTCACTGAAGAACATGGTATATGGCAAGAAACGATGAAAAACATGGAAAATTAGAAAGGAACACTTTATAACATGGTATATGGCAGAACCACTTAAGAACATGGAAAATGAGAAACGCACAGTGTTGAACTTGGTATATAGCCAGAAACACTAAAAACCATGGAAAATGAGAAAAGCACACTGTAGAACATGGTTATATGGACAGAAACACTGAAAAAGGTGGAATATGAGAAACACACACTGGATATCCGGGTATACTGCCAGAAACACTGAAAAAACCTGGAAAATTATAAACGTACACTGTAGAACCTGATATATGGCAAGATATGCTGAAAAACATAGAAAATGAGAAACACACACTGTAGAACATGGTATATGGCAAGAAACACTGAAAAATATTAAAAATGAGAAACACACACTGTAGAACATGGGATTTGGCCAGAACCACTGAAAAAGATGGAAAATTATAAAGGCACACTGTAGAACATGGTATATGGCGAGAAACGCTGAAAAACATGGAAATTGAGAAACACACACTGTAGAACATGTAATATGAGTGAGTTGCACTGACAAACATGGAAAACGAGGAAAGCACACTGTAGAACATGGTATATGAGTGAGTTGCACTGAAAAACATTAAAAATGAGAAACGCACACTGTAGAACATGGTATATGACTGAGTTGGACTGAAAAACATAGAAAAACATAAAAAACATAAAAAACATGCAATATGAGAAACGAACACTGTTGAACATCGTATATAAATTTGTTGTTTTCAAAAACAGAAAAAATGAGAAACGCACACTGTAGATCATGCTATATAAGCGAGTTACAATGAAAACTATGGAAAATGAGAAACTCATACTGTAGAACATAGTATATGCGTGAGTTGCACTGAAAAACATGGAAATTGAGAAAAACACACTGTAGAACATAGTATATAGGTGCATTACAATGAAAAACTTGGACAATGAGAAAAGCACAGTGGAGAACATGGAATATATGTGAGTTACAATGAAAAACATGCAAAATGAGAAACACATACTGTAGAACATGGTATATGAGCGAGTTACAATGAAAAACACAGAAAATGAGAAACGCACACTGTAGAACCTGGTATATGAGCGAGTTAGAATAAAAAACATGCAATATGAGAAACGAACACCTTAGAACATCTTATATGAATTTGTCGTTTTCAAATACAGAAATTGAGAAACATACACTGTAGATCATGGTATATAAGCGAGTTACAATGAAAAATATGGAAAATGAGAAACTCACACTGTAGAACATAGTATAAAAGTGAGTTGCACTGAAAATCATGGAAAATGAGAAACACACACTGTACAACATGGTACATGAGTAAGTTGCACTGAAAAACATGGAAAATAAGAAACACATTGTAGAACATGATATATGAGCGAGTTACAATGAAAAACATGGAAAATGAGAAACATACATTGTAGAAAATGTTATATAAGTGAATTACAATTAAAAACCTGGAAAATGAGATATGCACACTGTAGAATATGGTATATGATTTCTCATCTGTGCAGACTACTTTTCGGTGGAAACGCGGAACCAAGATGGCTCCCGTGGATCCTGAGGCAGAAGCTTCCCAGGTCGGGTGGACACCTGTCCTCTGGCCGGGAAGGTGGTCAGATGTCTGGAGCCTGAAAAGGGCGCTGCCTCAGAAGCTCTGTGGCTTCTGCCTGTCCGAGAAGCTGTTAGCTTCTGTATGTACACTCACACCTGTGCAGACTACTTTTCGGCTGAATTCAAGGCCCATACCTAACCATGATAAAAGCAATCTACAGCAAAACAGTAGCCAACATCAAAGTAAATGGTGAGAAGCTGGAAGCAATCTCACTAAAATCAGGCACTAGACAAGGCTGTCCATTCTCTCCCTACCTATTCAACATTGTACTTGAAGTCCTAGCCAGAGCAGTTAGACAACAAAAGGAGATCAAGGGGATACAATTTGGAAAGGAAGAAGTCAAAATATCACTTTTTGCAGATGATATGATAGTATATATAAGTGACCCTAAAAAGTCCACCAGCGAACTCCTAAGCCTGATAAACAGCTTCAGTGAAGTAGCTGGATAGAAAATTAACTCAAACAAGTCAATGGCCTTTCTGTACACAAAGGATAAACAGGTTGAGAAAGAAAGTGGGGAAACAACACCCTTCGCAATAGTCACAAATAATATAAAATACCTTGGCGCGACTCTAACTAAGGAAGTGAAAGATCTGTATGATAAGAAGTTCAAGTCTCCGAAGAAAGAAATCGAAGATCTCAAAAGATGGAAAGATCTCCCATGCTCATGGATTGGCAGGATCAATATAGTAAAAATGGCTATCTTGCCAAAAGCAATCTACAGAGTCAATGCAATCCCCATCAAAATCCCAACTCAATTCTTCAACGAATTAGAAAGGGCAATCGGCAGATTCATCTGGAATAACAAAAAACCTAGGATAGCAAAAACTCTTCTCAAGGATAAAAGAACCTCTGATGGAATCACCATGCCTGACATAAAGCTGTACTACAGAGCAATTGTGATAAAAAAAAACTGCATGGTACTGGTATAGGGACAGAGAGGTAGACCAATGGAACAATTGAAGACCCAGAGATGAACCCACACACCTTTGGTCACTTGATCTCTGATAAGGGAGCTAAACCCATTCAGTGGAAAAAAGACAGCATTTTCAACAAATGGTGCTGGCGGTTATCATGTAGAAGAATTTGAATTGATCCATTCCTATCTCCTTGCACTAAGGTCAAATCTAAGTGGATTAAGGAACTCCACATAAAACCAGAGACACTGAAACTTATAGAGGAGAAAGTAGGGAAAAGCCTCGAAGATATCGGTACAGGGGAAAAGTTTCTGAATAGAACAGCAATGGCTTGTGCAGTAAGATTGAGAATCGATAAATGGGACCTCATAAAGTTACAAAGCTTCTGCAAGGCAAAAGACTCCATCAACAAGACAAAAAGACCACCAACAGATTGGGAAAGGATCTTTACCTATCCTAAATCAGATAGGGGACTAATATCCAATATATATAAAGAACTCAAGAAGGTGGGCTCCAGAAAATCAAATAACCCCATTAAAAATGGGGCTCAGAACTGAACAAAGAATTCTCACCTGAGGAATACCGAATGGCAGAGAAGCACCTGAAAAAATGTTCAACATCCTTAATCATCAGGGAAATGCAAATCAAAACAACCCTGAGATTCCACCTCACACAAGTCAGAATGGCTAAGATCAGAAATTCAGGTGACAGCAGATGCTGGCAAGGATGTGGAGAAAGAGGAACACTCTTCCATTGTTGGTGGGATTGCAAGCTTGTACAACCACTCTGGAAATCAGTCTGCAGGTTCCTCAGAAAATTGGACATAGTACTACCGGAGGATCCTGCAATACCTCTTTTGGGCATATATCCAGAAGATGTTCCTACCGGTAAGAAGGACACATGCTCCCCTATGTTCATAGCAGCCTTATTTATAATAGCCAGAAGCTGGAAAGAACCCAGATGCCCCTCATCAGAGGAATGGATACAGAAAATGTGGTACATTTACACAATGGAGTACTACTCAGCTATTAAAAAGAATGAATTTATGAAATTCCTAGGCAATTGGATGGACCTGGAGGGCATCATCCTGAGTGAGGTAACCCAATCACAAAGGAACTCACACAATATGTACTCACTGATAAGTGGATATTAGCCCAGAAACGTAGGATAGCCAAGATATAAGATACAATTTGCTAACCACATGAAACTCAAGAAGAATGAAGACCAAAGTATGGACACTTTGCCCCTTCTTAGAAATGGGAATAAAACACCCATGGAAGGAGTTACAGAGACAAAATTTGGAGCTGTGATGAAAGGTTGGACCATCTAGTGATTGCCATATCTGGGGATCCATCTCATAATCAGCTTCCAAACGCTGACACCATTGCACACACTAGCAAGATTTTGCTGAAAGGACCCAGATATAGCTGTCTCTTGTGACACTATGCTGGGGCCTAGCAAACACAGAAGTGGATGCTCACAGTCAGCTATTGGATGGATCACAGAGCCCCCAATGGAGGAGCTAGAGAAAGTACCCAAGGAGCTAAAGGGATCTGCAACCCTATAGGTGGAACAACATTATGAACTAACCAGTAACCTTAAGCTCTTGACTGCAGCTGCATATGTATCAAAAGATGGCCTAGTTGGCCATCACTGGAAAGAGAGGCCCATTGGACTTGCAAACTTTATATTCCCCAGTACAGGGGAACACCAGGTCCAAAAAGTTGGAGTGGGTGGTTAGGGGAGTGGGGGGTGGGTATGGGAGACTTTTGGGATAGCATTGGAAATGTAAATGAGGAAAATACCTAATAAAAATTTTTTTAAAAAAAAGTATTGGAGAGATCAGGAATTCAAGTCCCATACCTAAACACAATAAAAGCAATTTACTGCAAACCAATTTCAAATTAAATGGAGATATTCTTGAAGCAATCCCACTGAAATTGGGGACAAAACCAGGATGCCAACTCCCCCCATATCTATTCAATATAGTACTTGAAGTGTTAGCTAGAACAATAAGACAAAAAAATGTAGATCAAGGGGATACAAGTTGGTAAAGAAGAAATAAAGGTATCATTATTTGCAGATGATATGATAGTATATATAAATGACCCCAAAAATTCTACCAGAGAACTTTTCCAGCTGATAAACAACTTCAGCAAAGTGGCCAGATATAAAAATAACTCAAACAAACCAGTAGCTTTCCTTTATACAACGGATAAATAGGCCGAGAACGAAATTAGGGAAACAACTCCATTAACAACAGGCACAAATAATATAAAAATATCTTGGGGTAACTCCAAACAAACAATACAAAGACCTGTATGACAATAACTTCAAGTCACTCAAGAAAGAAATCGAAGAAGATCACAGAAAATGGAAAGATCTCCCATGCTCATTATTTATAACTGACATGGGCCTGATAAATCACCAATACCATAAATAGAACAGCCAAATGACTTTTAACAGACCATTACTTTATCTTGCTTGGTCCCTCCTGAACATTATCACCAGGTTCCTAAGTGTCAAAAAGTATCTGAAGAAGACTCAAGATGAGTCTCTGGGGACACTTTTGACCTCATTTGCCATTTTCAGTAAGGATTTATCAGCTCCAAATTGAAAGGAATAACAATTGCCTGTGAAGGAAAACATCATGTTTTCACTTTGAAGAAAACGAAGTAAACAAAAATGCCAAGAGAAAAACACAAAGGAACAATTCCACATTGTTTCTTTGTTAGATTTCTGCTTCCAAATTATTAAGATTGAGAATTCATTTCCTTTTCCAACTTAACTCATATTCATGCTGACTACACTAGCCATAAAAGTTGAATACCTTTTTAATTTTACTCCAATTATTTCATTATTAATATTTAGGTAATTTTAGAATTATACTAGACTAACATCTTAAGAATCAATTCAAAAGGGCTACATGAATTTGGCTCTCTTCTATTGTTCTTCAGACCCTTGAAAATAGGCACAAAATAAAAATAATATGAAAGTCAAATTTCCTGGTCGAAGAAAATGACATGTGACACAGAACACAGGGATATGTTCAGGAATTTTCTAAAGACCAATATCATATAAAACCTTCATTATAAACTTTCCAGAGGAAATATATTCTTTGTTTAGAAAGAAAGGAGTTCCTATGATCCATTTTAAAGCAGAGAAGGAAATGAGTTGGGTTGGAGAGCAGTAGAACTGATTAAAGAATTCACATGTAAAAGTCTGAGACACTCATGGTCTCCCATGCCTTGGAAGAAATCGAACAATTGTGACTCACCACAGAGTAAAGAATCTAATATTTGGAGAAACTGAGCCAGTCAGCATTTGTATATTGGCAAATCATGTTTTACTTAAGAATAGATGTAAGAGATCATAAAGTAAAGCAGAAAAATTAGAAATGTGGTTACCATCGATCAAGGGGCAAGGCGATATTGTAGCTCTATGATATTGTAGATTCAATGCAATCCCCATCAAAATCCCAACACAATTCTTCAAAGACAAGGAAAGGGCAACTGTCAAATTCATCTGGAAAGGCAAAAAATCCAGAATAGTGAAAACAATTCATAAATATAATTTTTATTTAATTTTCAAATGTTTACCCCTTTCCCCTATGAAAATCCTCTATCCTCTCCCTCCTCCCCCTGCTTCCTAACTGACCCACTCCCACTTACTGGCCCTGGCATTCCCCTATAGGCATAGAACCTTCACAGAACCAAGGGCCTCTTTGACCACTGATGACTGACTAGGCCATCCTCTGCTACATATGCAGCTAGAGTCATGAGTCCTACCATGTGTTTTCTTTGGTTGGTGGTTTAGTCCCAGGGAGCTCTGGCGGTACTGGTTAGTTCATATTGTTGTTCCTCCTATGGGGCTGCAAATCCCTTCAGCTCCCTGGGTACTTTATCTACCTCCTTCATTGAAGACCCTGAGCTTCGTCCAATGGATGACTGTGAGCATCCACTTCTGTATTTGCCAGGAGCTGCCCAGGTCTATCAGAAGACAGCTATATCAAGCTCCTGTCAGCAAGCTCTTGCTGGCATCAGCAGTAGTATCTGGGTTTGGTGGTTGTTTATGGGATGGATCTCCAAGTGGGGCAGTCTCTGGGTGGTCACTCCTTCAGGCTCTGCTCCAAACTTTGTCTCTGTAACTCCTTCCATGGGTATTTTGTTCACCCTTCTAAGAAAGATCAAAGTATCCACACTTTGATCTTCCTTCTTCTTGAGTTTCATGTATTTTACAAATTGTATCTTGGGTATTCTGAGCTTTTGGGCTAATATCTACTAATCAGTGACTGCATACCATGTGTGTTCTTTTGTGATTGGGTTACTTCACTCAGAATGATATCCTCCAGATCCATCCATTTGTCTAAGGATTCATAAATTCATTGTTTTTAAGAGCTGTATAATATTCCATTGTATAAATGTATCACATTTTCTGTATCCATTCCTCTGTTTAGGGACATCTGGGTTCTTTCCAGCTTTTGGCTTTTATTTAAAAAAGGCTGCTATGAACTTAGAGGAGCATGTGTCCATATTACAAGTTGGAACATCTTCTGGGTATATACCCAGGAGTGGTATTGCTGGATCTTCCAGAAGTACTATGTCCAATTTTCTGAGGAACCACCATACTGACTTCCAGAGTGGTTGTACCAGATTGCAATCCCACCAGCAATGGAGGAATGTTCCTCTTTTTCCACATCCTTGCACTGCATCTATTATCACCTGAGTATTTGATCTTAGCCAATCTGACTGGTATGAGGTAGAATCTCAGGGTTGTTTTGATTTGCATTTCCCTGAGGACTAAGGATGTTGAACATTTTTTAGGTGCTTCTCAGCCATTTGTTATTTCTCAGTTGAGAAATCTTTGTTTAGCTCTCTACCCATTTTTTTTCTTTTTTATATACATTTTATTAGATATTATCTATATTTACATTTCAAGTGTTATCCCCTTTCCTAGTTTCCCCTATGAAAGTCCCTAACCACTGCTCCCCAACCCACCCACTCCAATTCCCAGTCCTGACATTCCCCTATTCTGGAGCATACAACATTCACACGACATAGGGTCTCTCATCGCGTTGATGACCAACTAGGCTATCCTTTGCTACATGTACAGCTAGAGCCACAAGTTCCATCATGTGTTTTCTTGAGGGTTATTTGTTTTTCTGGAGTCCAACTTCTTGAGTTCTTTATCGCCTATCTGATTTAGGATTGGTAAAGATCTTTTTCCAATCTGTTGATGACCTTTTAGTCTTATTGACAGTATCCTTTGCCTTACAGAAGCTTTGCAATTTTTATGAGGTCCCATTTGTTGATTCTTGACCTAACAGCACAAGATATTGCTGTTCTGTTCAGGAATTTTTCTCCTGTGCCCATATCTTCAAGGCTTCTGCCACTTTCTCATTTATAAGTTTCAGTGTCTCTGGTTTTATGTGGAATTCCTTGATCCACTTAGACTTGAGCTGTGTACAAGGAGATACGAATGGATCAGTTCACATGATAACCACCAGTTGAGCCAGAACCATGTGTTGAAAATGCTTTTTCCCACTGGATAGTTTTAGCTCCTTAGTCAAAGGCCAAGTGACCATAGGTGTGTGGATTCATTTCTGGGTCTTCAATTCTATTCCATTGATCTACCTGTCTGTCTCTGTACCAATACCAAACAGTTTTTATCACAATTGTTCTGTAGTACAGTTTGGAGTCAGGCATGGTGATTCCACCAGAGGTTCTTTTATTGTTGAAGATAGTTTTTGCTATCCTAGGTTTTTTTGTTATTCCATATAAATTTACAAATTGCCCTTCCTTCCATTTTTTGTTTATTTTTTGTTTGTTTGTTTGTTTTTGTTTTACAAGACATGGTTTCTCTGTAAAGCCTTGGCTGTCCTGGAACTCACTTTGTAGACCAGCCTGGCCTTGAACTCTGAAATCTGCCTGCCTCTGCCTCCCGAGTGCTGGGATTAAATGTGTGCGCCTTCATGCCTGGCCAAATTGCCCTTTCTAACTCTGTGAAGAATTTAGTTGGAATTTTGATGGGGATTGCATTGACTCTGTAGATTGCTTTCAGCAAGATAGACATTTTTACTATATTAATCCTGCCAATCCATGAGCATGGGAGATCTTTCCATTTTCTCAGATCTTCTTTGATTTCTTTCTTCAGATACTTGAAGTTCTTATCATACAGATCTTTCACTTCCTTAGTTAGAGTCAAACCAAAGTATTTTATATTTTTTCTGACAACTGTGAAGGGTGTTGTTTCCCTAATTTCTTTCTCAGCCTGTTTATCCTTTGTATAGAGAAAGGCCACTGATTTGTTTGAGTTAATGTTACATCTATCTACTGCACTGAAGCTGTTTATCAGGTTTAGGATTTCTTTGGTGGAATTTTTAGGGTCACTTATATATACTATCATATCATCTGAAAAAAAAATTTTTTTGTCTAATTGCTCTGGCTAGGACATCGAGTACTATATTGAATAGGTAGGGAGAAAGTGGGCAGCCTTGTCTAGTTCCTGATTTTAGTGGGATTGCTTCAAACTTCTCTCCATTTAATTTGATGTTGGCTACTCTTTTGCTGTATATTGCTTTTATTATGTTTAGTTATGGACCTTAAATTCCTGATCTTTCCAAGACTTTTATCATGAATGGGTGTTGGACTTTGTCAAATGCTTTCTCAGCATCTAACGAGATGATCATGTGGTTTTTGTCTTTGAGTTTGTTTATATAGTGGATTACATTGATGGATTTCTGTATATTAAACCATCCCTGCATCCCTGGGATGAAGCCTACTTGATCATGATCGATGATCATTTTGCTGTGTTTTTGCATTTGGTTTGTGAGTATTTTTGAATTGATATTCATAAGGGAAATTGGTCTGATGTTCTCTTTTTTTGTTGGGTTGTTGTGTGGTTTAGGTATCAGAGTGACTGTGGCTTTATAGAAGAAATTGGGTAGATTACCTTCTGTTTCTATTTTGTGGAATAGTTTGAAGAGTATTGGAATTAGGTCTTCTGTGAAAATCTGATAGAACTCTGCACTAACCCCATCTGGTCCTGGGCTTTCTTTGGTTGGGAGACTATTGATGACTGGTTCTATTTATTTAGGAGATATGGGACTGTTTAGATCATTAACCTGATCCTAATTTAACTTTGGTACCTGGTATCTGTCTAGAAAATTGTCCATGTGAAAACAATTCTTAACAATAAAAAAACAGCTGGGGCAATCACCATCCCTGACCTCAAGCTTTACTGCAGAGCAATAGTGATAAATACTGCATGGTATTGGTACAAAGACAGACACGTTGATCATTGGAATAGAATTGAAATCCTTGAAATAAAACCACACATGATCACTTTATCTTTGACAAAGACAAAAAATATACAATGGAAAAAAGAAAGCATCTTCAAGAAGTGGTGCTGGTCTTACTGGCTGTCTATATGAAGAAGAAAGAAAATAGACCTTTATTTGTCACCTTGTACAAAGCTCAAGTACAAGTGAATCAAGGACCTCAACATAAAACCTGATACACTGAATCTAATAGAAAAGAAAGTCGGAAAGAACCTTGAACTCATTGGCACAGAAGGAAACTTCCTAAACAGAACTCCAATGGCTCATGCTCTAAGATCAAGAATTGATAAATGGGAATCTCATGAAACTGAAACGCTTCTGTAAGGCAAAGGACAGAGTCAACAAGACTAATCAGCAACCTACAGATTGGGAAAAAAAAATCTTCACTAGCCCCACATCCCATAGAGGGCTAATATCCAAAATATATAATGAACACAAGAAGTTAATCATAAAAAAAAAAAGAAACAAACAACTCAATCCAAAAAATGGGGTATAGAACTAAACTGAGAATTCACAACTGAAAAATCTTGAATGGCTGAGAAGCACCTAAAGAAATGTTCAAACTCCTTAGTGATCAGAGAAATGCAAATCAAAATGACCCTGAGATTCCACCTTACAGCAATCAGAATAGCTAAGATCAAAACCTCAGGTGACAACACATGTTGGAGAGGATGTGGAGAAAGAGGAACCCTCCTCCATTGCTGGTGGGATTACAAAGTGGTACAATCACTCTGGAAATCAATCTGGAGATAACTCTGAAAATTGGAAATAGATCTACATGAAGACCTAGCTATACCACCCAAAAGATGCCCCACCATGCCACAGGGTCACATGTTTCACTATGTTCATAGCAGGGTTATTTGTGATAGTCAGAAGCTGGAAACAACTTAGATTCCCATGACAGAAGAATGGATACAGAAAATGTGGTTTATTTACACAATGGAATACTACACAGCTATTAAGAACAAGGACATCCTAAGTTTTGCAGGCAAATGGATGTAACTAGAAAATATCATCCTGAGTAAAGTAACTCAGACCCAAAAGGACGTGCATGGTATGTACTCACTAATAAGTGGATAATAGCCCCCCCAAAAAAATGGTACCAAATATGAAAGATACAGTCCACAGAACCCAAAAGGTCAACAAGCTGAAGTGCCCAAGTGAGAATGCCTCAGTCTCACTGGGAAAGAGAAGAAAGCAGTCACAAGACGGGAGAGAGGGAGGGACCTGGGAGGGAAAGTAGATGGGGGGGGGGGAGTTGGGGGAAAAGGGGAACCTGATCAGGTATTGTGTGAGGGATAAGGACTGAAGCCCTGAGGGCCAGCAGAAAGAAGGGAAACAGGCAACCTCAGGAAATAGGAGGTTATGGGGACGCCCCAGAATGCACCAGAGATATGGGAGGTAAGAGACACTCAGGAAATAAAGGGAGGGACCTTAGATGAAATGCCAGGCACTAGGGAGAGGGAACTTATAGATCCCACCTCCAGCAGGAAGATAGGACATCAAGTAAGGGATGGGGTTGCCATCCCACAGTCACAACTCTGATCCATAATTGTTCCTGTATGTAAGAATTACAGGGATAGAAATGGAGAGGACCGTGAGAAAAAGAAGGTCCAGCAATAGGCCCAAAGTGGGATCCAGCTCAAGGGGAGGTCCCAAGGCCTGACACTATCACTGAGGCTATGGAGCACTCACAAAAAGGGACCTATCATGACTGCCCTTCAAAAGACTCAACAAGCAGCTGAAAGAGTCAGATGTAGTTATTTGCACCCAACCAATGGACAGAAACAGCTGACCCCTGATGTTGAATTAGGGAAGGCTGAAAGACACTGAGGAGAAGGGTGATCCTGTAGGAGAACCAGCATTCTCTATTAATCTGGGCCCTCTATACCTCTCAAACATTGGACCACCAAACAGACTGCATACACCAGCTGATATGAGGCCCCCAACACACATACAGGACAGGACTTCTGGGTCTGTGTTCATTCAGAGATGATGCACCTAACTCTCATGAGACTGGAGGCCCCAGGGAGTTTAGAGGTCAGGTAGGGTGAGGGGTGTAGACATCCATGTGGAGACAGGGTGGTGGGGAGGAGGTGTGGGGGGTGTCAGAGGGTGGATGGGGGGGGGATAAAAAATAAATTAAAAAAATGATGTGGGGAAAGTGAAACCCTCATTTACTTTTTGTAAGACTGAAAACTGATCCAGTCACTATGGAAATTAGTGTGGAGAATCCTCAAAAAGCTAAAAGTATATCTGCCATATGACCCAGCTATACTACTCCTTGGCATATGCCCAAAGGACTCAACATTCTAATTCACAGATACTTACCCATGTTTATTGCTACTCTTTTAACAATAGCTAGGAAATTGAAACAAACTAAATGCCCTTCAACTCATAAATAAATGTTGAAAATGTGGTACATATATACAATGGAATTCTTTTAATCTCTAAAGAAAAGTTAAATCATGAAATTTTCAGGTAAATGAGTGGAACTAGAAGATATTATATCAAGTAATCAGAACCTAGAAATAAAAATGCATTTGCTCTTATTTGTGGCTCCCAGTTCCACATCTTTATTTGTGAGTATATAGCCTGAAGTAGCTACAGATAGATACAAGGAAAGTAAAAGAGAAAACATAACAAGAGGTCTCTAGGGGAGGGCTTTCCCTCAGCATCAGCAGGAGCTATCTTGGTTCCTGGACTCCACCGAAAGTAGTCTGCACAGGTGGGAGTGTGCACTACAGAAGCTAACAGCTTCTGGGACAGGCAGGAGCCAAAGAGCGTCTGAGACAGCACCCTTTTCAGGGACCAGACATCTGGCCACATTCCTGGCCAGAGAACAGGGGTCCGCCCGGCCCGGGAGGGCTTTGCCTCAGCATCAGTGGAAGCCATCTTGGTTCCAGGACTCCACCGAAAGTAGTCTGCACAGGTGAGAGTGTAGACTACAGAAGCTAACAGCTTCTGGGACAGGCGAGAGCCACAGAGCTTCTGAAGCAGCGCACTTTTCGGGCTCCAGACAACTGGCCACCTTCCCGGTCAGAGAACAGGTGTCTGCCCAGCCCAGGAGGGCTTTTCCTCAGCATCGGAAGGAGCCATCTTGGTTCCAGGACTCCACCGAAAGTAGTCTACACAGGTGAGAGTGTGGTCTACAGAAGCTAACAGCTTCTGTGACAGGCCAAAGCAACACAGCTTCTGGGAAAGGTCCTGTTTTGGGCCTTCATCTTCAGCCAGGAGGGAGGTCCGAAGGCCAGATATCTGTGCACCTTCCCTGTAAGAGGAGAGCTTGCCTGCAGAGAGTACTCTGATCACTGAAACTCAGAGAAGAGAGCTAGTCTCCCAGGTCTGCTGATAGAGGATAACAGAATCACCAGAAGAACAGTCTCTAAACAGAGACAACTATAACAACTAACTCCAAAGATTACCAGATGGCAAAAGGTAAACGTAAGAATCTTACTAACAGAAACCAAGACCACTCATCATCATCAGAAACCAGCACTCCCACTTCGCCCAGTCCAGGGCACCCCCAACACACCTGAAAAGCTATACCTGGATTTAAAAGCATATCTCATGATGATGGTAGAGGACATCAAGAAGGACTTTAATAACTCACTTAAGGAAATACAGGAGAACACTGCTAAACAGGTAGAAGACATTAAAGAGGAAGCAAAAAAATCCCTTAAAAAATTGCAGGGAAACACAACAAAACAGGTGATGGAATTGAATAAAATCTTCCAACACCTAAAAAGGGCAGTAGACACAATAAGGAAAACCCAAAGTGAGGCAAAGCTGGAGATAGAAACCTTAGGAAAGAAATCTGGAACCATAGATGCGAGCATCAGCAACAGAATACAAGAGGTGGAAGAGAGAATCTCAGGTGCAGAAGATGCCATAGAAAACATCGGCACAACAATCAAAGAAAATGGAAAATGCAAAAAGATCCTATCTCAAAATATCCAGGAAATCGAGGACACAATGAGAAGACCAAACCTATGGATAATAGAAGTAGATGAGAATGAAGATTTCAACTCAAAGGACCGACAAATATCTTCAACAAAATTATAGAAGAAAACTTCCCAAACCTAAAGAAAGAGACGCACATGAACATACAAGAAGCATACAGAACTCCAAATGGACTGGATCAGAAAAGAAATTCTTCCCGACACATAATAATCAGAACAACAAATGCACTAAATAAAGATAGAATATTAAAAGCAGTAAGAGAAAAAAGTCAAGTAACATATAAAGGCAAGCCTATCAGAATTACACCAGATTTTTCACGAGAGACTGTGAAAGCCAGAAGAGCCTGGACAGATGTTATACAGACACTAAGAGAACACAAATGCCAGCCCAGGCTACTATACCCAGCCAAACTCTCAATTACCATAGATGGTGAAAGCAAAGTATTCCACGACAAAACTAAATTCACATATTATCTTTCCACGAATCGAGCCCTTCAAAGGATAATAACAGAAAAAAGAAAATAAAAACAATACAAGGACGGAAACCACGTCCTAGAAAAAACAAGAAGGTAATCCCTCAACAAACCTAAAAGAAGACAGCCACAAGAACAGAATGCCAGCTTTAGCAACAAAAATAATAGGAAGCAACAATTACTTTTCCTTAATATCTCTTAATATCAATGGACTCAACTCCCCAATAAAAAGACATAGACTAACAGACTGGCTACACAAACAGGACCCAACATTTTGCTGCTTACAGAAAATGCATCTCAGAGAAAAAGATAGAAACTACCTCAGAATGAAAGGCTGGAAAACAATTTTCCAAGCAAATGATCTGAAGAAACAAGCTGGAGTATCCATTCTAATATCGAATAAAATCGACATCCAACCCAAAGTCATCAAAAAAGACAAGAAAGGGCATGTCATACTCATCAAAGGTAAAATCCTCCAAGAGGAATTATCAATTCTGAATATCAAAGCTCCAAATACAAGGGCAGCCACATTCATTAAAGAAACTTTAGTAAAGCTCAAAGCACACATTGCACCTCACACAATAATAGTGGGAGACTTCAACACACCACTTTCACCAATGGACAGATCATGGAAACAGAAACTAAACAGGGACACAGTGAAACTAACAGAAGTTATGAAAGAAATGGACCTGACAGATATCTACAGAACATTTTATCCTAAAACAAAAGGATATACCTTCTTCTCAGCACCTCATGGTACCTTCTCCAAAATTGACCACATAATTGGTCACAAAACAAGTCTCAACATATACAAATATATTGAAATTGTCCCATGCATCCTATCAGATCACCATGTATTAAGGCTGATCTTCAACAACAAAATAAATAATAGAAAGCCAACATTCACGTGGAAACTGAACAACACTCTTCTCAATGATACCTTGGTCAAGGAAGGAATAAAGAAAGAAATTAAGGACTTTGTGGAGTTTAATGAAAATGAGGCCACAACATACCCAAACTTATGAGACACAATGAAAGCATTTCTAAGAGGAAAACTCATAGCTCTGAGTGCCTCCAAAAATAAACTAGAGAGAGCAAACATTAGCCGCTTGACAACATACCTAAAAGCTCTAGAACAAAAGGAAGCAAATCCACCCAAGAGGAGTAGACGGCAGGAAATAATCAAACTCAGGGGTGAAATCAACCAAGTGGAAACAAGAAGAACTATTCAAAGAATCAACCAAAGGAGGAGCTGGTTCTTTGAGAAAATCAACAAGATAGATAAACCCTTAGCCAGACTCACTAGAGGGCACAGGGAAAGCATCCTAATTAACAAAATCAGAAATGAAAAGGGAGACATAACAACAAATCCTGAAGAACTCCAAAAAACCATCAGATCCTTCTACAAAATTTAGACTCAACAAAACTGGAAAACCTGGATGAAATGGACAAGTTTCTAGACAGATACCAGGTACCAAAGTTAAATCAAGATCAGGTTAATGATCTAAACAGTTCTATATCCCCTAAAGAAATAGAAGCAGTCATTCATAGTCTCCCAACCAAAAAAAGCCCAGGACCAGATGGGTTTAGTGCAGAGTTCTATCAGACCTTCAAAGAAGAACTAATCCCAGTTCTTCACAAAATATTCCACAAAATAGAAACAGAAGGTACTCTGCCCAACTCATTCTATGAAGCCACAATTACACTGATACCTAAACCATAAATGGACCCAAAAAAGATAGAGAAGTTCAGACTAATTTCCCTTATGAATATCGATGCAAAAATCCTCAATAAAGTTCTCGCTAACGGAATCCAAGAACACATCAAAACAATCACCCATCCTGACCAAGTGGGTTTCATCCCAGGAATGCAGGGATGGTTCAATATACGGAAATCCATCAACATAATCCAATACATAAACAAACTCAAAGACAAAAACCACATGATCATCTCGTTAGATGCAGAGAAAGCCTTTGACAAAATCCAACACCCATTCATGATAAAAGTCTTGGAAAGATCAGGAATTCAAGGCCCATGCCTAGCCATGATAAAAGCAATCTACAGCAAAACAGTAGCCAACATCAAAGTAAATGGTGAGAAGCTGGAAGCAATCCCATTAAAATCAGGGACTAGACAAGGCTGTCCACTCTCTTGCTACCTATTCAACATTGTACTTGAAGTCCTAGCCAGAGCAATTAGACAACAAAAGGAGATCACGGGGATACAAATTGGAAATGAAGAAGTCAAAATATCACTTTTTGCAGATGATATGATAGTATATATAAGTGACCCTAAAAATTCCACCAGAGAACTCCTAAACCTGATAAACAGCTTCAATAAAGTAACTGGATATATAATTAACTCAAACAAGTCAATGGTCTTTCTGTATACAAAGGATAAACAGGCTGAGAAAGAAATCAGGGAAACAACACACTTCGCAATAGTCACAAATAATATAAAATACCTTGGCGTGACTCTAACTAAGGAAGTGAAAGATCTGTATGATAAGAACTTCAAATCTCTGAAGAAAGAAATTAAAGAAGATCTCAGAAGATGGAAAGATCTCCCATGCTCATGGATTGGCAGGATCAATATTATAAAAATGGATATCTTTTCAAAAGCAATCTACAGTTTCAATGCAATCCCCATCAAAATTCCAACTCAATTCTTCAACGAATTAGAAAGGGCAATCGGCAGATTCATCTGGAATAACAAAAAAAACCTAGGATAGCAAAAAACTCTTCTCAAGGATAAAAGAACCTCTGGTGAAATCACAATACCTGACCTAAAGCTGTACTACAGAGCAATTGTGATAAAAACTGCATGGTACTGGTATAGCGACAGACAAGTAGACCAATGGAACAGAATTGAAGTCCCTGAGATGAACCCACACACCTATGGTCACTTGATCTTTGACAAGGGAGCTAAAACCATTAAGTGGAAAAAAGACAGCATTTCAACAAATGATGTTGGCACAACTGGCAGTTATCCTGTAGAAAAATGCGAATTCATCCATTCCTATCTCCTTGTACTAAGGTCAAATATAAGTGGATTAAGGAACTCCACATAAAACCAGAGACACTGAAACTTATAGAGGAGAAAGTAGGGAAAAGCCTCGAAGATATCGGTACAGGGGAAAAATTCCTGAATAGAACAGCAATGGCTTGTGCTGTAAGATCGAGAATCGATAAATGGGACCTCATAAAGTTACAAAGCTTCTGCAAGGCCAAAGACACCGTCAATAAGACAAAAAGACCACCAACAGATTGGGAAAGGATCTTTACCTATCCTAAATCAGATAGGGGACTAATATCCAATATATATAAAGAACTCAAGAAGGTGGGCTCCAGAAAATCAAATAACCCCATTAAAAATGGGGCTCAGAGCTGAAAAAAGAATTCTCACCTGAGGAATACCGAATGGCAGAGAAGCACCTGAAAAAGTGTTCAACATCCTTAATCATCAGGGAAATGCAAATCAAAACAACCCTGAGATTCCACCTCACACCAGTCAGAATGGCTAAGATCAAAAATTCAGGGTGATAGCAGATGCTGGCAAGGATGTGGAGAAAGAGGAACACTCCTCCATTGTTGGTGGGATTGCAAGCTTGTACAACCACTCTGGAAATCAGTCTGCAGGTTCCTCAGAAAATTGGACATAGTACTACCGGAGGATCCCGCAATACCTCTTCTGGGCATATATCCAGAAGATGTTCCTACCGGTAAGAAGGACACATGCTCCCCTATGTTCATAGAAGCCTTATTTATAATAGCCAGAAGCTGGAAAGAACCCAGATGCTCCTCAACAGAGGAATGGATACAGAAAATGTGGTACATTTACACAATGGGGTACTACTCAGCTATTAAAAAGAATCAATTTATGAAATTCCTAGGCAAATGGATGGACCTGGAGGGCATCATCCTGAGTGAGGTAACCCAATGACAAAGGAACTCACACAATATGTACTCACTGATAAGTGGATATTAGCCCAGAAACTTTGGATACCCAGGATACAAGATACAATTTGCTAAACACATAAAACTGAAGAAGAACGAAGACCAAAGTGTGGACACTTTGCCCCTTCTTAGAATTGGGAACAAAACACCCATGGAAGGAGTTACAGAGACAAAGTTTGGAGCTGTGATGAAAGGATGGACCATCTAGTGATTGCCGTATCTGGGGATCCATCCCATAATCAGCTTCCAAACGCTGACACTATTGCATACACTAGCAAGATTTTGCTGAAAGGACCCAGATATAGCTGTCTCTTGTGAGACTATGCTGGGACCTAGCAAACACAGAAGTGAATGCTCACAGTCACCTATTGGATGAATCACAGGGCCCCCAATGGAGGAGCTAGAGAAAGTACCCAAGGAGCTAAAGGGATCTGCAACCCTATAGGTGGAACAACATTATGAACTAACCAGTACCCCGGAGCTCTTCACTCTAGCTGCATATGTATCAAAAGATGGCCTAGTTGGCCATCACTGGAAAGAGAGGCCCATTGGACTTGCAAGCCTTATATGCCCCAGTACAGGTGAACGACAAGGCCAAAAAGTGGGAGTTGGTGGGTAGGGGAGTGGGGGGGGAGGGTATGGGGGACTTTTGGGATAGCATTGGAAATGTAAATGAGGAAAGTACCTAATAAAAAATATTTAAAAAGAGGTCTCTAGAAAGAGAGATAGGACACTGATGCTGTGAATAGGGTAATGGGGAAATGGATTAGGAACTTGATCTGGGGATGTGAGAGAGAAGACAATATGGAGGGAAACAAAAGAGGGGTAGAGAACACCAAGGATGATTGAACTATCATAAAGAAACATTTTTATGTTTACTTAAATGCATATATAATGTATATAAGTATATATTTATACATATATAGGTTACTTAGATAGAATTATGCCATTTGAGTTGATAATGCTCCCCTAAGAGCCATAGACTTTTTGAGTTCTTTTTTAGTATTTTTTATTAGATATTTTCTTTATATACATTTCAAATGCTATCCCAAAAGTTCCCTATACCCTCCCCACACCCGGCTCCCCTACCCACCCACTCCCACTTCTTGGCCCTGGCATTCCCTTGTACTGGGGCATATAAAGTTTGCAATACCAAGGGGCCTCTCTTCCCAATGATGGCCAGCTAGGCAATCTTCTGCTACATATGCAGCTAGAGATAGCAGGTCTGGGGGTACTGGTTAGTTCATATTGTTGTTCCACGTATAGAGTTGCCGACTTTGTGAGTTCTTTATGTATATTATATTATGTATATTATATTATATTATGTATATTATAATATGTATATATATTATATATATATTATGTGTATTATATTATGTATATTATATTAGCCCTCTATCAAATATAGGGTTAGTGAAGCTTTTTTTTTTTATCAATCTGTAGGTTGCTGATTTGTCCTATTGACAGTGTCCTTTGCCTTACAGAAGCTTTTCAGTTTCCTGAGGTTCCAATTACCAATTCTCGATCTTAGAGCATGAGCCATTGGAGTTCTGTTTAGGAAGTTTCCCCCTGTGCCAATGAGTTCAATGTTCTTTCCCACTTTCTTTTCTATTAGATTCAGTGTATCTGGTTTTATGTTGAAGTCCTTAATCCACTTGGACTTGACCTTAGTACAGGTGATAAATATGGAACAATTTGCACTCTTCTACATGCAGGCTATCAGCTAGACCAGCACCATTTGTTGAAGATGCTTTCTTTTTCCACTCTATCGTTTGCCTTCTTTGTCAAAGATCAAATGTCCATTGGTTCTTCAGTTCTATTCTGTTGATTGACCCATCTGTCTCTATATCAATACCAAGTGGTTTTATCACTATTGCTCTGTAATACACCTTGAGGTCAGGGATGGTGATTCTGCCAGAAATTCTTTTATTGTTAAGAATTGTTTTCGCTAACCTGGGTTTATTGTCTTTCCATATAAAGTTGAGAAATGCTTTTTGCATGTCTGTAAAGAATTGTGTTGACAGTCAGCTATTGGATGGATCACAGGGTCCCCAATGGAGGAGCTAGAGAAAGTATCCAAGGAGCTAAAGGGAACTGCAACCCTATAGGTGGAACAATATGAACTAACCAGTACCCCAGAGCTCTTGTCTCTAGCTGCATATATATCAAAAGATGGCCTAGCCGGCCATCACTGGAAAGAGAGGCCCATTGGACTTGCAAACTTTATATGCCCCAGTACAGGGGAACGCCAGGGCCAAAAAGGGGGAGTGGGTAGGTAGGGGAGTGGGGGGTAGGTATGGGGGACTTTTGGGATAGCATTGGAAATGTAATCGAAGAAAATACCTAATAAAAATTTTTTTAAAAATTGTGTTGAAATTTTATTGGGGATTGTATTGAATTCATAGATTGCTTTTGGTACAATGGCCATTTTTACTATGTTAAGCCTACCGATCCATGAGCCTGGAAGATCTTTCTATTTTCTAGATCTTCTTCATTTTCTATCTTCAGGGACTTGAAGTCCTTGTCAGATAGATGTTTCACTTGCTTGGTGAGAGTTACAGCAAGATACTTTACATTATTTGTAGCTATTGTGAAAAGTGTTATTTCCCTAATTTCTGTCTCAGCCTGTGTAAAGGAAGGCTACTGATTTGTTTGAGTTAATTTTGTATCCAGCCACTTTGCTGAAGTTGTTCATCAGCTGTAGGAGTTTTCTGGTTTTTTAGGGTTGCTTATGTATACTATCATATCATTTTCAAATAGTGATACCTTGACTTTTTCCTTGCCAATTTGTATCCCCTTGATATCCTTTTGTTATCTAATTGCTCTAACTAGAACTTCAAGTACTATGTTGAACAGATAGGGAAAGAGTGGGCAGTCTTGTCTTGAATTTAGACTCCCCAAAAAAGTCCGATGTAAAAATGGGGTACAGAGCTAAACAAATAATTCTCAACATAAAAATCTCAAATGGCCGAGAAGCACTTAAATGTTCAACATACTTAGTCATCAGGGAAATGCAAATCAAAACAACACTGAAATTTCATTTTACACCAAACAGAATGGCTAAGATAAAAAACTCAAGAGACAGCACATGCTTGTGAGAATGTGGAGAAAGAGGAACACTTCTCCATTGCTGGTGGAATTGCAAACTAGTACAACCACTCTGTAAATCAATCTGGAGTTTCCTCAGAAAATTGGAAATAGATCTACCAGAAGACCGAGCCTTACCACTCCTGGGCATATACTCAAAAGATGCTCCACCATACCACAAGGACACATGCTTGACTATGTTCATAACAGACTTATTCGTAATTGCCAGAAGCTGGAAACAACCCAAATGTCCCTCAACTGAAGAATGAATACAGAAAATGTGGTTCATTTACACAATGGAATACTATTGAGTTATTAAAAGCAAGGATATCATAAACTTTGCAGCATATTAATAGAACTAGAAAATAAGTAACTCAGACCCAAAAGGACATGCATGACAGGAGCTTAACATGGCTGTACTGAGAGGCTCTACCAGCAGCTGACTAAGACAGATGCAGATACCCACAGCCAACCATTGGACTGAGGTCAGGGACCCCTATGAAAGAGTTAGAGGAAGGATTGAAGAAGCTGAAGGAGTTGGCAACCCCATAGGAAGAACAATAGTACCAACTAACCAGGACCTTTCAGAGCTCCCAGAACCTAATCCACCAACCAAAGTGCATACATGGGCTGGTCTGAAGCCGCCAGCATATGTGTAGTAGAGGACTGCTCTTTTTGCCCTCAGTGGGAGAGTGGGAGAGAATGTATCTAATCCTGTAGAGATTGATGCCCCAGGGAAGGTGAATGTTGGGGAGGGTGAGGTGGTGGTAGGTTGATATGGTTGGTGGGGGTGAATGGGTGGGTGAGGGAGCACCCTCTCAGAGGCAAAGGGGAGGGGGATTGGGTAAGGAACTCTGGGAGGGAGGACCAGGAAGGGGAGAAACATTTGGAATGTAAATAAATAAAATAATTTAATAATAAAAGCAAGAGCCATAGACTAACAAAAACTACAGAGCCAGGCACCTTCCTTCAAGTTGTTAGGGGAGTCTAGGAGACTTCCAAAAACAATATAGGCCCTTGGTTGCAACACAGAAATTGAAAGTAAAACCTTATTACTAAAGATACCAGATACTTTAAACACAAGACTTGGAGGAATCAAGCTGGAACTGACCTGGAAACCTTCTTGTAGCTTTAATTTTTTCAAAGCCTACTTTTAATGATGGTTCTTAAATGGTTTAACCTCCTCCTTTTAGCCCACCAGAGGTAGTGGGAAAAAAAGGAGATGGAGAAAGTAGACCTGTTTAGAAATGGTTCTTAGAGTAAATTCCATCTGCATTGTTATGAAATTGGCCGTTCAGTTCACAGGACAGCAGCGGCAGTTCAATATACTCAAAAACACTTCAGGGATATACCAGCAGTCCAGTTTGGTAGAGTTGGGACAGCTGCAGCACTGGCACAACTTAGCAGGAAGAGCTAGACCTCAGCTAAATAGGTATGAGTCTGCAAGAGGGCTTCAGATCACCAGGAACACCAGGAGAAGTTCTCTGCTGTGCCTCTCTCAACAACGCGAAGATCAGCGAAGACATGAGACCAAGAAGTGTTGTAGCCACCTCTACAAGCAAGCCCTCTCACAGTTTGTTGAGTCCTATTTATATCCTCCAAGCATCACATGTCCTCCATGGGTCTTGCCTCAGCATATGAGTCTGACTTAGCAAAATGTGAGTTTGTTTCATCTGACATCACTCTGTCAACTGATTGGAGTCTGCAAAACACCCCCAGAAGTTTTTTGGTTTTTTGGTCCATTTCTCTCTATGTAGTCCTGACAGAGGGAATTCAACTCCACAGTGTTGTAGCAAAGAATCCATCATGTGTCCTTTCATGTGCTTTCTTTAGCAGAATATCCTTTCACCTGTGCCTGCTTCAAGTAAACATTTGTTCATGTTTCTGCTTTAGCAAAACATACTTTCACTTGTGTCCACTTCAGTAAAACACTCTGTCTTAGCCAGGGTTTCTATTCCTGCACAAACATCATGACCAAGAAGCAAGTTGGGGAGGAAAGGGTTTATTTGGCTTACACTTCCATACTGCTGTTCATCACCAAGGAAGTCAGGACTGGAACTCAAGCAGGTCAGAAAGCAGGAGCTGATGCAGAGGCCATGGAGGGATGTTCTTTACTGGCTTGCCTCACCTGGCTTGCTCAGCCTGCTCTCTTATAGAACCCAAGACTACAGCCCAGGGATGGTCCCACCCACAAGGGGCCCTTCCCCCTTGATCACTAATTGAGAAAATGCCTTAGAGTTGGATCTCATGGAGGCATTTCCTCAACTGAAGCTCCTTTCTCTGTGATAACCCCAGCTGTGTCAAGTTGACACAAAACTAGCCAGTACAATTGACCCCTTGTCAACTTGACACACAAACACATCACTAGTAAGCCTCAACCCTTACATTCTTATTCATCCCCAAGATCTAAATAACTTTAAAAGTCCCACAGTCTTTACATATTCTTAAAATTTCAATCTCTTTAAAATATCCATCTCTTTTAAAATCCAAAGTCTTTTTACAATTAAAAATCTCTTAACTGTGGGCTCCACTAAAACAGTTTCTTCCTTCAAGAGGGAAAATATCAGGGCACAGCCACAATCAAAAGCAAAAGTCAATCTCCAACCGTCCAATGTCTGGGATCCAACTTACGATCTTCTGGGCTCCTCCAAGGACTTGGGTCACTTCTCCAGCCATGCCCTTTGTAGCACACGCATCATCCTCTAGGCTCCAGATGCCTGTACTCCACTGCTGCTGCTGCTCTTGGTGGTCATCTCATGGTACTGGCATCTCCAAAACACTGCATGACCCCTTCAGTCCTGGGCCATCAATTGCAAATGAGGCTGGACTTTCACCAATGGCCTTCCATGGCCTCTCACAGTGCCAAGCCTCAGCTGCTCTGCTCAACTCCTTCATGCCTTCAAAACCAGTACCACCTGGGTGACACTTACACATTACCAAGTCCAGCCACAGCACAAGGTACAACTTTGGCTATATCTGGAACACAGCCACTGTGCTCTCAGAAAACACTTCCCAGAAGATGTCACCTCAATGATGCTGGTCTCTTCTTAATCACCGCTAATTTCTTAGCTCCAGCTAACCAGCATCAATAGTCCCAGTAATGCAAAGTTTTTGCTTTAGTAGTTCTGGTATCTTGTTAATCACAGCTGATTCTTCAGCCCCAGCTAACCAGAACTACAGAATCTTCACAATCAAAACAGCAATGGCCCTGAAAAGAGTCTTTAATTTTCCCTCTGAAATTTCACAAGCCAGGCCTCCATCTTCTGCACTGTTCTCAACATTATCTTCCAAGCTCCTACAAAACATCTGACAGAGCTCTTAACAACGAATGGATCTTCAAGCCCAAAGTTCCAAAGTCCTTCCACAGTTCTCCCCAAAACATGGTCAGGTTGTCACAGGAATACCCCACTCTGCTGGTACCAATTTCTGTATTAGTCAGGTGTTGCGCGCGCTCAACTGGCCAGGAAGAACGACGCTGCTACAGGATCCTTCTGCACACATTTATTCAGTCCTGTTTCTTCTTTCTTTATATCTCCCTTGTTTATATCTCCCTTGTTTTTATATCTCCCTTGTTTATATCTCCCCTGTTTATATCTCCCTTGTTTATATATCGCGCCCTTGTTTTTATATCTCCCTTGTTTTTATATCTCCCCCGAACCCTGGGCCTCTCACTCCTTTTATACTCTCTCTCATCCACGCACCGCAGGCCACGCCCCCTCACCAGTCACGAGGCTTCAGCTAATCAGGGCAGCAGGGGCAAATCTCCACCAAATTGGATTCACCTGTATCCTGGTACACCTGCGCAGCACTCAAGATGTTTGTGTCTTATATGAGGAAGTCAGGTGAAAGTCATATGACTTAGCTGCAGTCCCTGGCGCCTTTGGGACTGCCGCCACACCCGCTCCTAACAGTCAGGGTTCTCTAGAGTCACAGAACTTATGGATAGTCTCTAGATAGTAAAGGAATTTATTGATGACTTACAGTCGGCAGCCCAATTCCCAACAATTGTTCAGTCGCAGCTGTGAATGGAAGTCCAAGGATCTAGCAGTTACTCAGTCTCACGCAGCAAGCAGGCGATGGAGCAAGAGCTAGACTCCCTTCTTTCAATGTCCTTATATTGTCTCCAGCAGAAGGTTTAGTCCAGATTAAAGGTGTGTTCCACCACACCCTTAGTCCCAGATGAAAGGCGTAGCACAGATTAAAGGTGTGTTCCTTGAACTCGGAGATTCAATCTTCTGGAATCCATAGCCACTATGGCTCAAGATCTCCATACCAAGATCCAGATAAGGATCTCCAAGCCTCCAGATAAGGGTCACTGGTGAGCCTTCCAATTCTGGATTGTAGTTCATTCCAAATATAGTCAAGTTGACAACCAGGAATAACCACTACACACTCCTTCACATGTTTGCCCCAGCAAAACACCATCCAACATAACTGACTTTCCAAAGAACCCTTAAGTTTCCACTTCATCTTCTCACTTAGGCTGTGTGTGTGTGTGTGTGTGTGTGTGTGTGTACCTATATGTGTGTATAATGAAATCAAAGGAGGCCATGGATTTGAGAGGGAGTGAGAGATACACAGGAAGAATTGGAGAGAGGAGAGGGATGAAGGCATAATGTAAATACAGTATTCATATATAAAATTCTCAAAATAAATAAATAATATTTTAAAAGATATGTGAACAGTATACTGATAGCACATGCTCTAAGAACAAGAATTAGTAAATGGAACCTCATGAAACTGAAAAGCTTCTGTATGGCAAAGAACACCATCATTTGGGCATGCTACAGAATGGGAAAGGATTTTTGGGTTTTGTTTTTTGTTTTTGTTTTTGTTTTTTTACCAACTACACATCTGATAGAAGGGTAGTATCTAAGATATATAAAGAAATAAAAAAAACTGTAGATCATGAAAGGAAACAACACAATTAATAATTGGGATACAGATCTAAACAGGGAGTTCTCAAAAAATGAAACAAAAAAGGCTGAGGGACACTTAATGAAATATTCAAAATCTTTAGCCATCAAGGAAATGTAAATCAAAACCACTTTGCGATTTCCTCTTATCCCAGTTAGAATGGCCAAGATCAAAAACACAAGTGATAGCTCATGCTGGTAAAGGGAACACTCATCCATTGCTGATATGAGTGCAAACTTATGCAATCACTACAGAAATCAGGGTGGCAATTTCTCAGGAAGCTCAGATAGATCTACCTCAAGTAAATCCTCTCAGACATATACTTAAAGGACTCTATATCCTACTATATAGATATTTATCCATTTATGTTCATTACTGCTCTGTTCATAATAGAAATTGAAAATATCCTAGATCTCTGTAAATAGATCAATGGATCAGGAAAATGTGGTATATTTTCATAATGTAATATTACTCAGCTGTTAAAAAAGACTAAAATCATTTAGTTCACAGGTAAATGGATGAAGCTAGAAAAAAAATCATTCTGAATCAGGTAACCCAGACCCAAAGAGACAAATATGGTATACATTCACTTTTATGTGGGTATTAGCTTTCAAGTCTTTGATAAACAGACCCAATCTGTATAACCACAGAGGTTAGGTACAAAGTAAGGAATGAATGAGGGTAGAAGGGAAGAACCTCCTGAGGAAGGGGAAATAGAATATATAGTTATGGATCAATGAGATGAACAGGGTGAGTTTAGAACAAGAGGATTAAATGGAAAGGACAAAAGAGGGTAAAGGAGAGAAGATTCTAAGGGCCATTTGAGAGGGTCATATGGAAACTTACTACAGTAGAAGCTTCTTAAAAATTACACACACACACACACACACACACACACATTTCTAAATGGAATCACCAAATAACAAGATAGACAAAAGGTCCTATTGCTGAAGACAATGCCTGTACAATTCACTGAACACAGAGTAGTTGAGTATCTGCAATGGGGACCTGCCTGCATGATACACTGGTGTGATAGTGGCACAAACCTTGTGGGAATAACCAACCAGTATCTGACTGGATTTAAAGCCCACTCCATGAGATGAATCCCATGCCTTTTCAGTGTTCAGCTGACCAAGAACCTGAGACTAGATAGACCAAAGACCTAGAGAACAACCAAATACTACTATATTCTGCAAAGAGAACATAGCAATAAAATGACTTCTAATGATGTTCTGCTATATTCACAGATCAGTATCTTTCTCATCTATCGTCAAAGAAACTTTGTCCTGCAGTAGATGGAAACAAACACAAAGATCTACAACTGGACACTGTGGAAAGAGTTAGAAACTTTGGAACACCCCATCCTAAATGGGATGTCTCTATCAAATCCCTCTCTTCAGGGATCAGGAAACTTGGTGGCAGAAAGATTGTAAGAGCCAGTGGGGATGGAAGATATCAAAGAAATAAGGCCTTCTAGATATACCTGATAGATGTATCATACAAGCTCATGGAGACTGTAACAGCATGTTCAGGGTCTGCACTAGTCTAAGCCAAATGGGGTTCCATCATTGAGAGAGAAGTGGGCACAAGCCCACATCCTTAACCCAGAAGCTATCTCCAACTGACAACTGCTTACAAAGGGAGACTCTCCAACAGGGTCTCCCTTGGGTATACAAACCATACTTAAGGGTAATTGATACTTAACACAAAGTGAACTCACTGATATTTTTAGGAAGTTTTTTTCTTATAACAGACTGGACATTTGGGGGCGGGGTGGACTCATAGTGCTTTGAGCTTTTTTTTTTCTCACCTTACAAGTCTTTTCCTTATATATTATAGTTTCTAATTTTATTTTCTATGTGATTTCTGTGTGTCTCTTGTGTGCTATTTTTTACTCTTTTTCTGTTTGTTTTAACTTATTCTGTTTGTTTGTTTTTAGTTGCTTGTTTGATTTTGATTTTGTTTTTTCCTGTTTGTTTTCTAATGAGAGAGAAAAATGGATGTAGATTTGGGGGGTATCTAAGAGGAGTTGAGGGAGGGGAAATTGTGATCAGAATATATAGTAAAATAAAAATAAAATAAACCTTTCACCTAGTTATTGGTTTAAACCACTGCTGAATTCAAATTTTAAATAGACTATTGGGAGGTGGTACAACTATGGAAAGTGGGGCCTAGCTAGAAAAGTAGGTCTCAGGGAATATACTTTTCAAGGGTCAATATAGCTTTTCTTTTTCTCCTTCCTGTTTCTCCTGAGTGTCATTAGGTAGACAGGGTTTCTCACTTCTGTCTTTCTGCCAAGGGGTTTTCCTCCTTTGCAATAAGATTAAAAAAAAAAAAAGTAGAGCCTCTAAAACCATGAACAAAATGAATATTACATTTTTTAAAATTGTCTTTCTCAGATACTAGTCAAGTGTTGAAACCTGAGACAAATGGCTGAGGTGCCTATTTAACATATCAAAGTGGACCTGGCAGCAAGTTTTTCCAGCAATCCCTCAGTTACAGGTACCTGTTACAGGGATTCCTGGCTGATATTCCTGCCCCCTAAACTAACTCTCCAGCCCAGGGGCTTGTACTGCCCTTCCCCCACAGCTGCCCATGCCTATGTAATCCAGCCATTTTGGTTACCTGCTTTCCTTTTACCTTTGGGCCTCCTGGCTTCTGCAACTGGTTCCCCTATCTTCCCTCTCCCTTCCCCTCCCCATCTCCCACAAGGCCTGGCTCAGAATCATGTACATTCTGAACTCTCCCAGAGTTCTCTGCATCTCCTTATGCTCTCCCACATATCTATAATAAGCTTTCTCCTGCACACCATACCTAGGAACAGTCATGTTTCCTTTTTTTTTTCTATTTTTCTTTTTCATTCAGCCAGTATATAAAAATTGAGTATTTTATACATTACTGGTAGAAATCCTAAATGTTAAAACCATTTTGGAAAATAGTGTCACAATTTCTTTTTAAAAACAGCCACTATATTTCTGAATATTTATTCCAAATAAATGATTTATATTCAAACAAAAACATGTACACGAGTTAAATAGTAATGTAAATTTTCAAATATCATTCAAAATGTGAGTGATTGAACCAGCCTTGTTATATCTGTACTACAGAATACAACTCAGCAATAAAAATGGACTACTAACAAAAATACAAATTTGCTACCATTCAAGTTACTTTCCTTAATGAAAGACCAATTCCAAAATGTTACATTCCATATAGATCAACTTCTGTAGCATTCTTACAATGACAAAACTTTGGAAATTAATACTAGTAATTTCTAGGAGACAAGACAGAAAAGTAAAATAAGACTATGTGACAAACATTGAATAATAATATAAAAAAGAAGTTTCTTCATGCTTATCAAAGAATTCTGTGTCCTTATTGTGGTGATGATCACATGAAGCCATATATTTCATTAAAAAAATTTTAAAAACCACTAATACAGATTTTGAATAGTGAAGACTGAATAAAATCTAGTTAAGAATAACAGTTTAAATATTTTTCTAAAGACATTACTATATTTCCATTGGAATCTAGTTGAAGGGCTCACAAGATTTTATGGACTATTTAACAACTTTTTCTAATTTTAAAAATATTTTGTTAAAAAAATAAGACATTATAGATAGATCTAAAATCTGTTTTGGCCACCATTCCTGATTTTATTTACTTTACCTGTATACTAAAACCCCCTAAATAACTACTATCATAAGTTTCTTGTTCATTTGTTTATAACTATTTTATGTTTTATGAACACATATATGAAGTCAGAAAATATATGAAAATATATTGTTTTGTTCTCTACTTTATATCAATGTTATTATAAAATGACTTGTTTCTTCATTCAATGTTATATTTTTAAGATATATTCATGCCGATATTATTTATTGTGATTCCTGAGTAACATTCCATTATATATAAAATTTCATTTATTTCTTTAAGACATTTAGACTGTTTTCAAATTTTAAAAACTACTTCAGGAAACATTATTTTATACATATATGTGTTAATATATTTTACTTATAATGTAGATCAAATGATAAATCAAAAATAAATTTCATGTATTTACTTCTCTACATTCTGACTCAGTATATATCTGATACTCTAGACTCTTTTCCCTCAAAACCTTACATTCACATTTATTGTAAGTTAATTTTTGTCTTCCTTTATAATTCTCTGCCCTTTCCAATGTAAATTAATCGAACACAACCTGGCTTATTTTATTTTTCTGTCTTAACCATTGTCCTGATCTTGATCTTTGGAACAAAGTCCAGAACAGAGCGTGCAGGGACAGAATTAGTCCAGGTTACTATTACTTTTATTTTCATCCTTTTTCCTAGCGTATGAGCTTGTGCAAAACAGGAGATTAGTTTTAAGTTTAATGTTTAAACAGAAGAATGCATTTCTGCAAGAAGAGCTTTAAAATTCCTCTCCTGTGTGCACAATCCACAGGGAAAAAAATATGCTAAAGGGAAAGAGAGAAGACAAAAACAAACACAGGGTGTCCAGGGCAAAAACAGATAAGAATTTTCCTAGATCAGAACTGCTGAAGTAAGAAGTACTGGCAAAACTATTTCAAGTTACAATTATACTTGCATAGTCTATTTCAGTAATTCGAAACCCTCAGCAGTGATTTCTGTATTTCCATGTCTGGTTAACAAATATTTCCAAAATTTATTCTGTGCTCAAAGTCCAATCACCTAGTTTATGAAAGAAGTGTAACAATTATAGAAAATACATGTAGTCTACTATCTGATCTTGGAAACCTTTTGGTTTAGGATGGCCACAATTTTTAAAATTTTTAGTATATGCTAATTATACATATTAATGGAGTTCACTGTGATAGTTCTACACAGACTACAACATGAGCTGATCAAAGTGGAATAATTAGCATTTCTCTCTCCTTAGAACTGTTTAAAAATATTTTATGGTAATGATACTCAAACCCAGAGCCCCACATATGTCATGCCAAGTACTTTACTACTGAGCTGTAACTCCAGCACTCTCCTTATCATTTATGTTTAGAGCCTACAAACTCCTCTCTCTTGCATCTTCACAAAGTACATAATAAATTATTGTGAACTATAGTTATTCCACTGTAATATGGCTCAGCAGAATTGATTGTTTGTAATTCTGTTTTTGTACCTATTGTCCACCTTCCTTAATCCTCTTCTTTCTACCTCTACCCTTTACAACCTCTGGTAATCACTATTCTATATTTAGGCTTACGTTTTTATTTTAGAAGTGGAAAGCAAGCAAGCATTGGTGAAATTGTGTAGAAATTAGAAACTATTCATTTCTGATAGCAATGGATATATATATATCCTATTATACTAGGCAAATTTGTATTCTCTACATTTTTTATTTCAAACAGACAATGAAAGGGAACAAACTAATTAGTGTTTGATACTCTAGTTTTCTTGAAGCAAAAGTAAAGGTTTTTTATTTCTTAACAGTTTCTGTGACTTAAATATATTTTTAAAAGATGATTCAGAGACTCTGTTGCAATATTAAATTACATGACTACTGAGAAGAACCTACAAAACTGGAAGTGACTTAAGGACCATCATGATGAGTAAGGGGTAACTAAGGAAAGGTATGGACTGCACTTTAGAGCATTTTTACCTGGCTAAAAACAACCTGCAGGAATAACAGACAAAACTTACATTGGGGAAATCACCCCTGAGGACAATAGGTAGATAGATATGGAGGCTTGACAGTTTATTGTCGCGTCCGCTCTCGACCAGCAAGAACGACATGACCACCAGTCCTTCTAACAGCAGTTTATTCAGTCCTCATCTTTCTTCTTTCTCTTCATCAGTACCGTTCCCCAGCTGAAGAGTTCTGAATCCACGCCGGATCCTTCTCAACAGTCTGTTTTACGGGAACTTTTATTAACCCCTTCTTCCCCGTTATGCAGTTCTGAATCCTCCCTGTAGCAGGGGGTCTTCGCTCTTGCCTGAAGATGTTTCTTTTCCCGGGTTTTGGCACCACTTCTTGCGTGCGCTCAACTGGCCAGGAAGAACGACGCTGCTACAGGATCCTTCTGCACACGTTTATTCAGTCCTGTTTCTTCTTTCTCCATATATCTCCCTTGTTTATATCTCCCTTGTTTATATATCTCCCTTGTTTTTATATCTCCCTTGTTTATATATCTCCCTTGTTTTTATATCTCTCCCCTGTTTTTATATCTCTCCCTTGTTTATATCTCCCTCGAACCCTGGGCCTCTCACTCTTTTATACTCTCAGTTCCCATCCACGCACAGCAGACCACTCCACTTCACCAGGCACGCAGCTTCAGCTAATCAGTGCAGCAGGGGCAAATCTCCACCAAATTGGATTCACCTGTATCCTGGTACACCTGCGCAGCACTCAAGATGTTTGTGTCTTATATGAGGAAGTCAGGTGCAAGTCATATGACTTAGCTGCAGTCCCTGGCGCCTTTGGGACTGCCGCCACACCCGCTCCCCACAATTCCCCCTTTTTTCTTTTTTGGCAGAGAGAATGTCTGTAGATAGCCCCCCGCAGCCATGTCCCTTACCCGTCCTTGGGTGACAAACAGCATTGGTTTGATCCCTGTCTTAGGTTGGTGACATGCCCAGGGAGTCTTATCACTGACTACCTCTCTATTATGCCAAGCCACACCTGGGGAGATTGTGTTTTGCTTGCGGCAGGTGCATCAAAAGGCCAGGATGTTGATTAATCTATGGCCAAATCTTAATTGCTGCAAGCAAGCCTCATGGGTGAAGGTAGAGGTCTGATCCCCAGTGTGCAAGCATAGGGGCCCTACACAAAACCATCCCTTAGGCTCATCACCCAGAGAGGTCTTGGCCAGCTCCCGTGTCGTTTTTCCTGGGGGAAGGGAACTAGGACACTGAACCTTCATGCAATCAGACGTGCCTTCCACAGGATGCCAACAGCAAGCTATCCTCTGTGCAGTGCTTAGCCTCGCACCCCACGGCATAACGCAGCATAATTTCTTTTAGAGCGGCAAACCGAATCTGAGGAGATTGTCCCGCCTCCACTGCAGCAAAAGCCTACGCTACCATGGCAAAAGTGCGGGCCGCACACTCTGCACCTAACACATGTGCCAAACACAAAAAACACACACACTATAACAAGCATACATCCCAGGGCTCTCATCCCCGCTCATCTTCCCTGAAGCAAGGGATAGATAGCCAGAGGGGCTATCTCTGTAAGGGAAATTCAGGGATCAAAAAGCGTGGAAAAATTTGAACATCATGTCGAGCTGGTATCGGCTTCTGGAACACCGAAAGGATCTCCCATCACGGCTCCATCCTTTGTGCTTGTGGGATCATCTACCACATCCACAGGGGCAACTGGATCAGGAGCCTCATTCTTGCAGCGTCTCACCAATCTCTCCAGCACCCAAAGAGGTTCCGTCTGGTCCTGTGGAAACACACAAACAGACCCTCTCGCCCACGTCAACACCTGATCTGGTCGATCCCCAGTGGAGATGGACACAATACCTCGTGGTGATGAGACCATAACCTCAATCACCTGTGTGTCCATCTGGGGAGTCAATATGAGAGTCAAGTTTTCACTGCTGAGGAGGCATAGGGAGGAGGCACAGAAGCTAATTCGCCTTCCTCCTCCGCCTCGGCTCTTTTATTTTGTCCTTTCTGTCCACCTGATAACACTGTGTCTTTCTTTTTCCTTTTTCTTTTTAAGCCCTTTTCCTCTTCCGACATACTTTCTTGTTGCTCTGTAAGGATTTTCTGACCTGTCTTGACTGCCTCTACACACAGTTTCAAACAGTAACAGAGTCCATATATCAGAACAAACAAGACCAAAACTATCAGACCTACCCACAAAGGGTCAATGGGAGAAAAAAGCATAACTACACAGCGAGGATCTATTGATCACTACACTGAGGTTATCATAGTTCCTTAACTTGTCCCCAAACCAGGAACCTTAACTTGTCCCAAAACCAGGAACCTTATCGTTACTTTGTGCCTCCTTCCTGGCAACTTTATACTCACCTCTATTTTATCCGAGGTCCTTCCTAAACTCCTGGGTTACTTTGTGCCTACTTCCTGGCAACTTTATGCTCACCTCTATTTTATCCGAGGTCCTTCCTAAACTCCTGGGGTCGCAAGTTTCACTCACCATGAACTTACCCTGCCAGCAACCACTGACTGCTGAAAGTTCTGAACTCGGTGGGGGAGTCGGTTCCCCGTACGGGCCACCAATTGTCGCGTCCGCTCTCGACCAGCAAGAACGACATGACCACCAGTCCTTCTAACAGCAGTTTATTCAGTCCTCATCTTTCTTCTTTCTCTTCATCAGTACCGTTCCCCAGCTGAAGAGTTCTGAATCCACGCCGGATCCTTCTCAACAGTCTGTTTTACGGGAACTTTTATTAACCCCTTCTTCCCCGTTATGCAGTTCTGAATCCTCCCTGTAGCAGGGGGTCTTCGCTCTTGCCTGAAGATGTTTCTTTTCCCGGGTTTTCAGCACCACTTGTTGCGTGCGCTCAACTGGCCAGGAAGAACGACGCTGCTACAGGATCCTTCTGCACACGTTTATTCAGTCCTGTTTCTTCTTTCTCCATATATCTCCCTTGTTTATATCTCCCTTGTTTATATATCTCCCTTGTTTTTATATCTCCCTTGTTTATATATCTCCCTTGTTTTTATATCTCCCTTGTTTTTATATCTCTCCCCTGTTTTTATATCTCTCCCCTGTTTTTATATCTCTCCCTTGTTTATATCTCCCTCGAACCCTGGGCCTCTCACTCTTTTATACTCTCAGTTCCCATCCACGCACAGCAGACCACTCCACTTCACCAGGCACGCAGCTTCAGCTAATCAGTGCAGCAGGGGCAAATCTCCACCAAATTGGATTCACCTGTATCCTGGTACACCTGCGCAGCACTCAAGATGTTTGTGTCTTATATGAGGAAGTCAGGTGCAAGTCATATGACTTAGCTGCAGTCCCTGGCGCCTTTGGGACTGCCGCCACACCCGCTCCCCACAGTTTATTGCTCCAAATATACTCTATATTTCAAACAAAGTAATCTTTTTCTTCAGGAAAAAAATACTATTTTTTTTCATCAGACTTAAAATTAGGTAGATTAAGCACTTGGGAGGCAGAGGAAGGCAGATTTCTGAGTTTGAGGCCAGCCAGGTCTACAAAGTGAGTTCCAGGACAGCCAGGGCTACACAGAGAAACCCTGTCTAAAACAAACAAACAAACAAAAAAAAAAACCTTCAGTAATTTATTTAGCTTCACTGAACATCAGTTCTCTACCTGAACAAATTTTAAAATTCATAGATATATTGTAAAATTTAATTGGGGTAAACCATGTAATGTGCCTTACACATGGCTTAACACATAGTAAGTACCAATATATGTTAGGTTTTCATATTAATATTTCACTAGCAAACATAGAGGGGTGAAAGCTCAAAAATACTGGGTAGGAAGCCAGCCATAGAGACCTTGAATTGTAACCTAGCCTTCAGATTCCTCATCAGGAGAGTAGGATCAGGAAAAAGAGTGTTACACTTGGCATAAGTCCAAACTGCATGACTACACAAACACTGTGACTGTTCTGTATTCAGACACATTTGAAAGGATTTTTCCAGCATAAATTTCTAAATGTGTTGCTTGTTTTGTAATTCAATCTAGGGCAACAGCAGCAATGCTATCATTGTTTACATTTCTATCTTTCAGTCTAAGGTATTTGTAGCAGTATGAAGTGACTAATAAGAAAATTGTTCTCCTTTCCTAAAATAATATTTCATGTTACTTTATTTTATATATGTATAAAATAAAAATTAACCTTTTACACATTTAGTCAGAAATAATTTACACAGCTAAACTACCTAATTCTATTGTATGTAGGTAATTTGACATTGCTTTGATTCTAGGAAATTACTTCCGTGAAAGAGAAGTTTATTGACAAAATACTGGGTTTCTAATTCTGTTACATTTTAAACTTTTTAAATAAAAAGCAAAGTATAACACCCTTATAAGTAATTGAAAAATCTTCACACCCTTCATTAACTTTTCTGTTTTACAAGAATTAACACTGCCAACTATCATCCAGATAGATATCTGTTAATCTTCAATTTATAAATGAAAAATATTTTCATTCATGTTTAAGTCAAGATACTGGGGTTGGGTGAGATAGCGTAACAGAAAAAGGCAAGCATGACGATCTAAGTTCGATCCCTACAAATTCCACTTACATGGTAGAAAGAGAAAACCAACTCCTGCAAATTGTCTTCTGACTCCCATATGTATACTGTGGCATGTGTGCAAATGCATATGTGTGTGCATATACACAGTAAATGAACATTAAGTGTATTTAAAAATAAAAGTATTTAGTTCTTTGTCATACTTTGCCTTATCCTTATTGTTTATAAATCTTATATTCCTTATCAGTAATAAGATGCACTTATGCATTAATTTTTCTGCACTAGAGTAACCTCAAATTCTGTAAAGATTAAATTAACTGATCTGTGTACTGCTGCACATTATTACAATAAATTAACTCCCATGGAACTAAATAGTCTAAGTAGAATTGTGAGAAAAGATCATTGTTGAAAGGTTAATAATTGAATAAACATGTTATATGTAAGAAAGCTACAGTGTGTGTGTGTGTGTGTGTGTGTGTGTGTGTGACTGAATTTCTATTTCTTTCTTCATTATCACTTCTTGGCTCCAAACTGTGAATCTGATATTATATACATCTCCAAGAACATCTTCATCCCTCAAATAATGTTATATGCTTTCTGATTCATAACAGAGATATTCTACAAATTAAATGGTAGTCATGAGGCCTATCACTTAATGGATCTTGATTCAAAATTGTTTTATTTCTTTAGAGCTCCATCTAATTTTCAACTCATTGCAGGATTCATTATTAGAACATAAATGATAGTTCATCTATCTGTCATTGATTTGATTAAGCACTTTCTAATTTTAAAAAGCTTCCTATATTAGCAATTTAAAAAGTGTTTCTGAAAATGAACTAACATTTACTTTGTTCTACCAAATTATCAAATGCAACATGTTTTAACAGTAAATATTCCTTGTTATCCTAATTCTATTAATCCACATTTCCAAATGTTGCACCTTTGTAAGTTACCCAACTCAATGAAATATCCCAAACATCAGTGCCAAAACAAGAAATGCATACCTTTACTACATTAATAATAACTTTACAGTATGGTGTCAGGAAATGCACTTTTTGTTCACTGGCTATAGCTATTAACTATGTGGAAATGACTTCTGGGAAGGCAGCCAGGTCCTTTGGCTTAAAGGCCAACCTTAAGGAAGACAAAGGTAATATAAGAAGTGAAACTATACCACCTAATCTAAAGCATTATTAAAATACTCTTGGGGCAATGATTTTCAACTATCTTTGGTGTACTACTTTATTTAAAAATGTCCAGCAACAGGCTCAAAGTGGGATCCAGCTCAAGGGGAGGTCCCAAGGCCTGACACTATTATTGAGGCTATGGAGCGCTCACAAAAAGGGACCAATCATGATTGCCCCCCGAAAGACCCAACAAGAGTCAAATGTAGATATTTGCACCTAACTAATGGACAGAAGCAGCTGACCCCTGTGGTTGAATTAGGGGAGGCTGAAAGAAGCTGAGAAGAAGGGCGAGCCTGTAGGAAGACCAGCAGTCTCAATTAATCTGGACTCCCAAGATCTCTCAAACACTGGACCACCAAACAGCATACACCAGCTGATATGAGGCCCCTATCGCACATACAGCAGAGGACTTCCGGGTCTGTGTTCATTCAGAGATGATGCACCTAACCCTCAAGAGACTGATGGCCCCAGGGAGTTTAGAGGCCAGGTGGGGTGGGAGGTGGGGGCATCCACGTGGAGACAGGGTGGGATGGGGAGGAGGTGTGGGATGGAATACGGAATGTAAAAAATGAATTACAAATAAAACTAAATTTAAAAAAAGACCTAGTTATGAAAAGAATGTGAATTAGAACAGATTAATATTAAATGAAGACCAAACCAGGTAATATGGAAATGGAATAGATTGAGTGTAGGATTTATTCAGGATCTGCTTTTTTTCTCATATGAATATAAAGGATTGAGGAATGGTAAGGTGTCAATAAGTATATGTTTGAAAGTAATTGTAATTATGGACTCTAAAATTCAAAGTAAAGAAAACAAGTAAAAATATGGAGATAGTGTATAACAGAGAGCAAAAGGTTATTGAAGCCAGTGTATTACAGGATCCATTTAGGTAAAGAACATGTGGAAAGTGGCATATTATAAGGACTGAGCAAAAAAGTGTTAGAAGAGATTATGTGAAAAAGAGATTTGGGAATTAAGGTTATGTATATAGTATAGTTATTTATAAAAGGAAGGCTACCCAACCAATCTTGAAGTTTAGTTTCTGGAAACAATGACCAGGGATACTGCTACTTTCCTTATAGGAAAAACTATTGCTTCTGCATTACAGGCCAAGAAATTTACTGCAACACCTACTATTGCCAGCACTGTGCCACCACTCTATTAAGAACTTGCCCTTGCAATTTCTGTTATACTCCAGAGACAAGTTTCTTTTCTACCTCCTATTCCAACCAAAATGGAAATCATATAGTGCTGCTTTTTGCACATTGAAATGTTGCATCCAAGTCTCATGTTAGGGCATCTCATTGTTAGAACTTAAATCATATACCTACATTGTAGTTTCACCACAGACCAGAAGTCTTTTTGACTTCAACATCGAAAAGATACAAATTAATTATTTAAGAATTTCCTAAATTTTTAAGGTATATTTTTAGTACTATATTTATATATCTATATTTATATTTAGTACTATGCTAGTATTGTAAGCTCATTACAGGCAAAAATATTCCAAATATCTAAGATTTTTAAAACAATTGCCAAAATTTTATACCTTACTAGAATAGTGACTAGCAATCAAATTTGATAATACACTTAGTTGTCAAACGTATGAAAAATGAGCATTCTAATAAACTCCTAATTGGTACCATAAAATAATAGGAACTCTTTGGAAAGCAATTTGGAAATTTTGACCAAAATAAAAATCCATTTATTCTTTGCTCCAATATTTTTAGACTAGAGGTTTAGCTTATAAATATTTTAGCAAAATGTTCATCATGTATGATGTTTATTGTATTTCTAATCATAATATCAAATTATTATAAATATTGTCTTTTTTCAAACACTGACTGACACTGATAAAAGAGTCACTTATGCCAGGAGTCCTTTCACATGAATACTAATGAGCTACCCCAATGTATTATTTTAAAACATACAGTAAAAGTTACTCATTTAATGTACACAGTTCAATAGTTTGGGTTATAGTCACACACTTGTGCACTCAACACTTTCTATTATCAACAACAAAATTATCAACTAAGAAAGAAACTTCATATTCATTATCAATCACTCCCCCTTCTTTAGTCTCCCAAATCTCTATATCTTTATATATTTGCCCTCTATGGACATTTCATATGAACTATATCATACAGTCTGTGACCTTTTGTGTCTGGCTTTTTTAATTTCAAAAATCATGTATATATTACTCTTCTTTTATGATTGAATGCTATTCCATTTTGTTTATCTTCTCAGTGTTGCAGTTAGGCTTAGTTGGTTATTTCTATCTTTTGGCTAATTTTCAATAACTTTGCTATTAAAATATTAATGCATACATTTTTATATAGGTATATGTTTTCAATACTTTTGAATGTATATATTCTACTAGAATTGCTAAATCATTACAACTTCATCTTTAACTTTTTGAGAAATTTTCAAACTGCTTCTAAAGTGACAGCATAATTTTACAACCTCACCAGCAATGTAAATTTTCCAATTTCTTCACTATCACTGTTCCTATCAAACATCTATATGGTGCTTGTTTTGATTTTAGCCATTCTAGTGGATGTGAAGTTGCATGCAATTATGTTTTGGTTTGCATTTTACTAATTACTGATAATATTGAGTGTTTTTACATATACACATTGATTGCTAATGTGACTTATTGGGAAGGTTCTGTTCAAATTCTTTAACCATTTTTTTCATCTCACTTCAATTTTATTCTTGAGCTAAAAGAGTTCTTTATCATAGATATAGGTTACATTTACAAATACCAATTGCAAAAGTTTTCTCTTATTTTGAATGTGTGCTTTACTGATGATAGTTTCACCAGAAAAAAAAATTGTTTTTAAGGATTTTTAAAAATTTTTTATTAGGTATCTTCCTCATTTACATTTCCAATGCTATCCCAAAAGTCCCCCATACCCACCCCCCACTCCCCTACCCACCCACTCCCCCTTTTTGGCCCTGGCGTTCCCCTGTACTGGGACATATAAAGTTTGCAAGTCCAATGGGCCTCTCTTTCCAGTGATGGCTGACTAGGCCATCTTTTGATACATATGCAGCTAGAGACACTAGCTCCGGGGTACTGGTTAGTTCATATTGTTGTTCCACCTATAGGGTTGCAGATCCCTTTAGCTCCTTGGGTACTTTCTCTAGCTCCTCCATTGGGGGCCCTGTGATCCATCCAATAGCTGACTGTGGGCATCCACTTCTGTGTTTGCTAGGCCCCAGCATAGTCTCACAAGAGACAGCTATATCTGGGTCCTTTCAGCAAAATCTTGCTAGTGTATGCAATGGTGTCAGCGTTTGGAAGCTGATTATGGGATGGATCCCTGGATATGGCAATCACTAGATGGTTCATCCTTTCGTCTCACAGACTCAGGCATGCCCGGGCTTGTTTTCTTTGCAGTCTCAGTCCCAGGCCTCTTTAGTTTAAACCTTTTATTTTATTTAATTTCCTTTCAGCACTTTCATTTATGCATACATAACTATATCTATATAATATTTCCCTGAATACATAATATATTCTAGAGAGAATTAATAATCAACAAATACAAAGATGTCATTAATATTACATGTGAACCAAATGACACACAAGAAGACAAGTATAACTGTCTTTAGCCTGAGAAGATTGTATAGATAATTAAACAAAACTTATTTTTAATCTTGAGCATTTGTCTCTTCTTGACCTATTAGAAAAGTATTCCAAAGGGAAATTTTTTAAGATAGGAGTATCAAGAGGAAAATGAAAAAGAAGGGTAGAAAAAAAGAAAGGAGAGAAGAGGAATAGAAAACAAAGACAACCAGAAAGTAAAGAAACCAGCAAGGCAAGGGAGAGGAAAGCTGTTGTGGTTGGAGAGAGGAAGTTTAATATGAATAATGTTAATTACTGGTAGGGGGTGGGGAGACCTTGAAACACAAAGCTAATGCTTTTGAAGTTTAAAAGAAAAAAAAAATGTTTGAAATGAAAATAATGGTTAAGTTTAGTTCTGGGTAGGATGAAGTTCTGAAAATAAACTGCTTCCAGAGCCAAATGAAATCCTCAATGCTGTTGTCACCTGCAACAGGCTGGCCTGCTTGTAAAAGAGAGTACAATGTGACTGTTTCAGCCATCTTAGAGGCCCTGATGGTTATAGGAAATTTCTCAACTGTTTTCTCATTCCCAAATTATAAAGCTTCTAGTTAATGTGGAGAAAAAGTTATATAGCTGAATAAAGTGAAATAAATATTGGTATGTATGTGGAGCAGGAAGATGTTCTGCTAAGTTGAAACCAGAATCCAAACACCACAGAGTCAGATATTTAATGTAATATTAACTACCTTCTTGATACACTTCTGAGACATGAAAGTAGAGCAAAAGCCTCAATAATAATATAATAAGTATATAAAAGAAAATATTTAAAACATCCTGGAGGTATCATGGAGATCATGCCTTTGGAGATATCATCTCTGTGGGACACAGTAAGTTTAATATAGGGCACACACACACAGATCCAAGACAGGTTATATTAGTAAAAGAAAGGTCCAAGACAGGATATATTAGTAAAAGAAAGATAATTCTTGACTTGGGCCATCTGAACAAAATTGCATGTAAAGGAAGTTAGAAATGAGGAGGCATTTCTTCCTTTTCACTAAGAGCTAATTTAATATCATTTACTTTGAAAAGACATGAGAATTATGGTTTATTTAGATGTACATGTACACACACAGACACACACAGAATGTTGAGAAAATATAGGTGAAACTTTTCACTGAAATGGGAGAAAAACAGAAAAAATAAGCATTTTTAGGGACTAAAAATAAGTATTTTTAAGGATTAAGTATTTAAAAATAAGTATATTAAGAACTATTTTCTGGAGTAAAACAGAACCAGAATTCTGATTTTTCAGTTCTATATTCTTTCTTTTAATTTTTCAATTAATTTTTTTACGTGCATTGGTGTTTTATATGCCCATGTTTTTGTGTGAGGATGTCAGATCCCCTGGAACCAGAGTTATAGACAGTTGTGAGCTGCTGTGTAGGTGCTGGGAACTGAACCCAGGTCCTCTGAAGAACAACTAGTTCCCATAACTACTGAGTCATTTCTCTAAATTCCTCAATTATGTATGCTTTATTATACTGAATCTCTACTTAAGTTTTTTTCTATTATTTTGAGATTATAATTACATCAAATCTCCCTTCCCTTTTTCCCTCCAAACTGTCTCATATATCTCTTTGCCCTCTTTCAAATTCATGACCTCTTTTCCATTATTTATTATTACATATATATGTACGTATATATCCTTCTTAGTCTATATAATACTATTTTTCCATGTTCTTTTTAAAAATGCATTCATTAACCAATGTTGGCACATTAAGTCAAATCTATACATTGCTAGTCAGAAAAGCTTACAAAATCCAAGAATGCATATAGAATGGGATAGCCAATAAGGATGTGCATATAAGCTAAACTCAACACCTTTATATAGCTTTATGGTTGCAGTTTGCGGGGGGTTGTTTGTTTGTGTTCTTGAGATAGGGTTCCTCTGTGTAGCTCTGGCTGTCCGGGAACTCACTCTGTAGACCAGGCCTCCAACTCAGAAATCTTCCTGCTTCTGCCTCCCAAGTGCTGGGATTAATTGGTGCCACCACCAATTGGCAAGATTTGAACAAGATCCTGCCAGTGCAGAGATTAAGACTTTTAAATAGGGTGAAGGGGGAACATGGCTATGCTCTGACTTCTTGTATCTTCACAGGCTTCCAGGCATCTGACAGTCTCTGCACCTGAGCTGTAGCTTCTCCACTGGGGAACAATTTCTTCTCCTAGTACACTTTAAGGGGATGGTGACTATTCACCTCTGGAACAAGCTTAGTCTTTTTCACCTACATTGCTTTATTATGAATGTTTTATTATTAACTGTTCACTTGGGGTTTTGAGGCTCCTGGGGGCTCACAATTACTGAATTTGCTTTTCTGTAGATGCCTTTCCCTTGGAGCTCTGACTTATCACAAATTTTGGACACATTTGCTTTCAAGTGACCACACAGACCTTTTTACATGCCTTTTCTTATTCTCTTAATTGCCTTAGTACTTTACAAACTTGACTTATAAATCAGCCTATGGAAAATAGTCTTTACCATATCTGCCATAGCCTCTCCCAGTTTGTAAGGATCACATTCCCCTACGTTATTCTTAGCAAAGCCACTAAGCTCTATACCAGTCCCAAGGTCCCTACTGAATCTACCTCACTCAATCTTAGCTCTCCTGTGAACACAGTCTGATCAGTCCAGTGAACTGGGAACCAAACACTGCTTTTCTCATTTCCAGTTCTCTCAGTAATAATGCCTGCCCTTGTATTGTTCTTCAGTCCCTCATATCCATGAGGACTTTGGTTGGTGATGAGCACGTATCCCTAATGGCTGCTATGAGCCAGTGCATCAAAGACTGGGTTTCCACTGTCATTTTTGATAAATGTTTATTCATGTTTTATCAATTTTAATGGCTATTTATTCTCTTGTTAGTGGATATTTTGACATCCTCTTATATTTCGCATTAATTATTTGTCTAGTATACAACTTGCAAAATTTTCTCCCAGGACATAGATTGTGTCTTTGTTTCATTTACAGTGCTAGGGCTTTTAATTTTAATGACATCCCATTTATTTTATTTACCTCTGCCACCTACAATTTTAGTCATAACTAAGAAACCATTTCTCAGACTTTGTTACAGAGCTTTGGACTTGTTTATTCAACTAGTGGTCACCTAGTTTTCTGATTAACTCACGACCATCCCAGGCTTAGCTTGAACTTGATATCACCCTGCCTTAGACTCCTGATGCCTGGAACTACAGCATGAACTTTCACATATAGCTTATAAAGTTTTGTTTAAATCTTTAATCTAGTTACAATTCTTTTTTGTTTGTTTATTTTGTGATTAAATCATGGTATGTTATGTAAAAAAAAAAAAAAAAAAGACTGGGTTTCTTCCTATAGCTTAAGGTCACGCAACCTTTGTTGTATGGGTAGGTGGGTAGTTTCTATCTTATCTGTTTGTATAGCACTCAGACTGAACCCATCTGTGTCTATGTCCCACAGTTTCATGAGCCACAGTGTAATAGGATGTCTCATTTGGTGTTGTTCTTTCCCTCTTTACTAAGGCTGTATCTGAGGGCTAGCTCATCTACCTTGCTCTCTTCCTCACTATTGCCAGATTCCTCCAAGAGTTCCTAGTTTTAGTATCTCAAGAGGGACTTTTTACACAGATCAAAATTGTACCCTTTTCTATTATGTACCCTTTTCTATTATGCTCTCCAGTCCCCACTAGCATGAAACAGCAGACCAGAAACTCTGTCTCATACTATGTCTTTCTGACTTTTTCTGCCAATCCAGAGACTAGTGCGGAGGATACTGTCCACATGCCTTTCCCTTGCAATCCCTCCTTTGCTCAGGCAAACTCTTTCTGGACAGACATCAGCCTCAGTTGCATGTCTTTCTAGCTACTTGAAAGGCCATGGAACCAATGGCATAGCCTGCTTCCAATTCTATTTTACAGTTGTTTCTATGAATGTGATATATTCTCTGGTTTATTAGACATTTTAGGGACAATATCATACTAATATGGCAGACCCCATTCATCAAGGATGACTGCCATCCACACTGTAAGTGAAGTGTTGCAGTCCTGAAGGGAAAGGCTTCCCCTGCAGAAGTTGTCCTCTACCTGCTTGGAAAGTTTCCCTCCTGCAAGTGTAACAGCTCTGCTCAGGCAGGGGAAAGTTTCCACAGTGAAAGCATTATAGCTCTGCTTGGAAATGTATCTTAGCAGTTAGGAGCCAAGGCATACAACAAAGTCACACTGAACAACAAATGCCACACAAGAGATTTATTGGGAGGGAAAAACTCAGGAGACCCTTCTGGCTGCCTCTGCTTGGGAGAAAAGAATCAAAGAACTGGGCAGAGCACAGGGTTTATACAGGGTTTCTTGGGGTTGAGGGCAAAAGCTTTCCAGAGTGGTCTGAGATTGGAGGGATTATGTGGTCTGACAATTACAGCCCTTAGAGAAATCTGGGGGAAGTGTCCAGGACACTTTCCTGCCTTGGTAATTACAGCTGTTTTAGCCTTTATGGCCTGGTTGCTGGAGCTCTTCAGGCAGAGCCTGGCCACTTGCTTACATTGAATGTTTATAAAGCATATAAAGTTTATGAAAGTCCAGGGAAGCTTGAGGTGGCATGAACAACCAACACATACCATGTAGACAATGGCAGACATCCTAGAATTCTTTGTAACAGACACTCCCATTTTCAGATGGAGTTGTCCGAGTAGCAAATCTTTTCATCCATTACAAGGGCAATGCAAACACCTACTGCAGCAGTAAGGCATGTCAGTTTATATCACATGGGGATCAATTGCTCCTGAATGTGCTAAGTTTAGTTTTAATTACATGTCTGTCTTAGTCAGGGTTTCTATTCTTGCACAAACATCATGGCCAAGAAGCAAGTTGGGGAGGAAAGGGTTTATTTGGCTTATACTTCCATACTGCTGTTTATCACCAAAGAAGTCAGGACTGGAACTCAAGCAGGTCAGGAAGCAGGAGCTGATGCAGAGGCCATGGAGGGATGTTCTTTACTGGCTTGCCTCACCTGGCTTGCTCAGCCTGCTCTCTTATAGAACCCAAGACTACCAGTCCAGAGATGGTCCCACCCACAAGGGGCCTTTCCCCCTTGATCACTAATTGAGAAAATGCCTTACAGTTGTATCTCATGGAGGCATTTCCTCAACTGAAGCTCCTTTCTCTGTGATAACTCCAGCTGTGTCAAGTTGACATAAAACTAGCCAGTACAATGTCTCATCACCCACAACAGAAATGATCCAAGTACTCCTTTAAAACTCATCTATGGTTTTGTGGTTTCTCTGTTTTGGTACCAAGTGTTGTGTTAACTTTTCCTAGAGAGGTGAACAAATGTCTGTTTACCCCAGATAGAGCACCAATGGCAGACAGAGAAATGATTCCAATAATGCCTAACTTACTGGACCAGTGAATTTAGTTGGTATTACTTATGGGGGGTATGGGCAACTTATGAGTGGCTATCTCAATTTAAAATATATATATATATGTCTCTCACTCTCTCCTAGCAACTGTTAACTGCCTACATATTTTCAGGAACAGGGGAGCTCATGAACCCCTCCCTCCAACAACTGTCAACTGTCTAGAACAATGTGATTCTCAACCTTCCTAATGCTGTGACTCTTTAATACAGTTCCTCCTATGGTGACCCCCCCAACCATAAAATTATTTTGGTTGCTACTTCATACAATTTTGCCACTACTACAAATCATAATTTAGATGTCTGTGTTTTCCAGTGTCTTTTGGGGATCATGACTCACGGGCTGGGAACTGCAGGAATCTCCAGGAAAGCCTGGCGAGCCCCTCCTCCCAGCACCTGCTAATTGCCTATACATCTCTTGGGGTTGGGGCCTTGTGGACCTAGCCTCGCCTTTCATGATAGAACGCAAATGGGCCCAATCTTGTGCAGGTCCTGTGGTCAATCACATCTGTTGATAACTCAAGAAGGCAATGGTCATGCCATGCCTGGAGGACAGCATTCTATAACAACTTCATGAACATACCCAAAGATTTACCTTATTACTGTGTTTGATGGTTCTTAATCAAATCAATGTGGCACTAAAAATTATCCATGACATTTTCTTCTCTGGAAGGTCCCTCAGCCTATTCTTCTTTTGGTGGTGGCCTTATCCCACTATCTCTGGAACATGTCTTCCTGGGAGGAGTTTCTGATCTGATACAAGCTGTTCAAGTAAAGCTTATTATATGTTACCGCCTTCCACAGATCTGTCTCTTCCCTGATCCTCAAAATCTTACCACATAACCCAAATAAAGCAAAATTTCTACTGTGCATTCTTTAATCTGCTTTATACTTTCAGTTGTGGTGTGTCACCTGAGTCCATTCTCACTCTTCTGTTTTCAAAGACTTAGTTTTATTTAAATTAAAAAAAAATCATGTGCATGCATGAAGTGACCAAATTTGGGGAGCCAATGAACAGGAGAAGACTAAGGCTACAAACATGGACTTACATTAGAAGGTTTGAGAAAGAAATGTGTGCTGCTGCTATTGTCTATCCTCCCAACAAAGAGCCATCTGAAACGGACCAGTTCATCTGCTTCCTCACAATAATTATCTTATTCTCTCCATGTGCTCCCATGTCATAATGTAGCCCTTAAATATACATACGTTATTTAACAAATGATAATGATGATAATAATAATAATATGTGTATGCATGTGTGTGAGTGAGGGTACACGTGGGTGTATGTATCTATGAAGCCCGAAGAGGGCGTTGAATCATCTGGAGCTAGAGTAATAGACAGCTGTGAGCCACTGTGGGAACTGTAAGAGTAGTATGTGCTCTTAACCTGAAACACTTCTCTAGTGCATTTTTGATATATCAAAAGTATGTATTGACATTTATAGTTTGCATATGGATACCCAGAAGCTATAGACTCAGCTGATACAAAGTCTAATCTTTCTCTTGCAATATTCCTTTGTATCTTTTTCATAATCAGTTCTTCATATGTATGCTATTACATATGTTACATGTAGGTATATTTCTAGGCTCTACTGTATTGATACATTTCTATTATCTTATTTTCACACTCTCCTGATTATGGTGACTTTATAGTAAGTTTTGTAATTTCTTCAGCTTTGTCCGCCTTTAAAAGTCATGTTCTTTTTGTGAACATTGTCTTCTGCAATTTCCTGTTTGTGTATGTTTTATACTTCTGAGATTTTGATTAGGACTAAATTTGGTTCATCTATGAGAAGAATGTGTGACTTTCCTGACAACTGAATGAGGCACAATTCTTTGAGGCACAAGTCTCTTTTAATTTAGATCTTCATAAATTCATTTCCACAATGTTTTGTAATCTATGATGCCCAGAGTTTCTAAGTATTTCCTTAGGTTTATCCCTGTGTTTGTTCACTGTAGACTTGAGATTAAGAATCATGAGAAAAGGTATTTCAATGCAAAGTTTTTTAGACCAAGTTGGCTTGTTGAAGTGACAATGATTGTCGTGATGACTTTAATTAAGGAGGGATGAGATGCCCACTATGGGGTGACATTTCCTGAGCCAGAGATTCTGAGTGGCAGAAACTTGAACCCAGATGCTATTTTTTTCCATTTATTTATATAGACATCTGGATTTATTCCATAACTAGGATGTTGTGAAGTACTACACCAATAAATAAGGATGTATAAGTATATCTTTTAAATGTTGAATTTGATTCCCATAGTATATATCCTTGAGTGAGATAACTGTCTCATATGGTTAGTTCTATTTTTAGGGTTATTTTTTAAAATAAGATGTATTTTAATTGAAATAGAATTACATGATTTTCCCCCTTGCTTTTCCTCCTTCCAACCTCTCCCTTGACATCCTCTCTCAAAGTGATATCTTCTTTTCCTTTATTATTGTTACATACATAATGGATACTTATGTGTGCCAGTTTGGATACAAGGAGCTGTCAGCAGGGATCTGCAGGGCTCTGGCCTAGCCAGAGGGGCCAAAGAGTTAAAGCTCTCCAAGGGGAGGTCAGAGCAGGGCAGTGTGCTGGACCACTTCTACTGCTGCTGCTGTCCTGGAGTTGGTGGCAAGCAGGCAGCAAGACACAACAAGAAGATAGCCTGAGTTGAAGCCACCCAGCAGGAAGTGGCTGAGGTCTAGCACACACCTGGCTTGTTGGGTGGGATCAAAGTCCAATGCTGAAAGCTTCAGGAGAGAAAACTCTTCACTGAAGTGTTACAGCTCAATGAGACAGGCACCCTCAGACAGTCTTCGGTAAAATAACTTGTGCACTTTATTCCTTGTGGATAGACCTTATAAACCTTTGGGGTTAGGGTGGGATCTAGAGGAAGATGCTTTCTATTGGTTTGGTCTGAGATGGTAGGGAATGCCTCAACTGCATGTGGGAGGACTTCAGGTGATTGTCACAGTACTCTCAATGGAGTGGCATGGTCACATGTTCCAGGACTGGAACCTGGTTGGGAGTAGATTTAAATGCCTACCATTCTCAATTATGAGAATTGCCAGGGTTCTTGAATCTGCTCTGAATCCACAGACCTTGCCAGTCTGGTGCATGACCCACTGCCCCACATATATATGCACACACATGTATGCACACACACAAACACACACACATGCACACATGGATGTGTGTGTGTGTGTGTGTATATGTGTATAAAATTGGAAAGGAAGAAGTCAAAATATCACTTTTTGCAGATGATATGATAGTATATATAAGTGACCCTAAAAATTCCACCAGAGAACTCCTAAGCCTGATAAACAGCTTCGGTGAAGTAGTTGGATATAAAATAAACTCAAACAAGTCAATGGCCTTTCTGTACACAAAGGATAAACAGGCTGAGAAAGAAATTAGGGAAACAACACCCTTCTCAATAGTCACAAATAATATAAAATACCTTGGCGTGACTCTAACTAAGGAAGTGAAAGATCTGTATGATAAGAATTTCAAGTCTCTAAAGAAAGAAATTAAAGAAGATCTCAGAAGATTGAAAGATCTCCCATGCTCATGGATTGGCAGGATGAACATTGTAAAAATGGCCATCTTGCCAAAAGCAATCTACAGATTCAATGCAATCCCCATCAAAATTCCAACTCAATTCTTCAACGAATTAGAAAGGGCAATCGGCAGATTCATCTGGAATAACAAAAAACCGAGGATAGGAAAAACTCTTCTCAAGGATAAAAGAACCTCTGGTGGAATCACCATGCCTGACCTAAAGCTGTACTACAGAGCAATTGTGATAAAAACTGCATGGTACTGGTATAGTGACAGACAAGTAGACCAATGGAACAGAATTGAAGACCCAGAGATGAATCCACACACCTATGGTCACTTGATCTTTGACAAGGGAGCTAAAACCATCCAGTGGAAAAAAGACAGCATTTTCAACAAATGGTGCTGGCACAACTGGCGGTTATCATGTAGAAGAATGCGAATTGATCCATTTCTATCTCCTTGTACTAAGATCAAATCTAAGTGGATTAAGGAACTCCACATAAAACCAGAGACACTGAAACTTATAGAGGACAAAGTAGGGAAAAGCCTTGAAGATATGGGTACAGGGGAAAAATTCCTGAATAGAACAGCAATGGCTTGTGCTGTAAGATCAAGAATCGATAAATGGGACCTCATAAAATTGCAAAGCTTCTGCAAAGCAAAAGACACTGTCAATAAGACAAAAAGGCCACCAACAGATTGGGAAAGGATCTTTACCTATCCCAAATCGGATAGGGGACTAATATCCAATATATATATAAAGAACTCAAGAAGGTGGACTCCAGAAAATCAAATAACCCCATTAAAAAATGGGGCTCAGAGCTGAACAAAGAATTCTCACCTGAGGAATACCGAATGGCAGAGGAGCACCTGAAAAAATGTTCAACACCCTTAATCATCAGGGAAATGCAAATCAAAACAACACTGAGATTCCACTTCACTCCAGTCAGAATGGCTAAGATCAAAAACTCAGGTGACAGCAGATGCTGGCGAGGATGTGGAGAAAGGGGAACACTCCTCCATTGTTGGTGGGATTGCAAGCTTGTACATCCACTCTGGAAATCAGTCTGGCGGTTCCTCAGAAAATTGGACATAGTACTACGGGAGGATCCCACAATACCTCTCCTGGGCATATATCCAGAAGATGTCCCAACCGGTAAGAAGAACACATGCTCCACTATGTTCATAGCAGCCTTGTTTATAATAGCCAGAAGCTGGAAAGAACCCAGATGCCCCTCAACAGAGGAATGGATACAGAAAATGTGGTACATCTACACAATGGATTTACTACTCAGCTATTAAAAAGAATGAATTTATGAAATTCCTAGCCAAATGGATGGACCTGGAGGGCATCATACTGAGTGAGGTAACACATTCACAAAGGAACTCACACAATATGTACTCACTGATAAGTGGATATTAGCCCCAAACCAGGATACCCAAGGTATAAGATACAATTTGCTAAACACATGAAACTCAAGAAGAATGAAGACTGAAGTGTGGACACTATACCCCTCCTTAGAATTGGGAACAAAACACCCATGGAAGGAGTTACAAAGACAAAGTTTGGAGCCGAGATGAAAGGATGGACTATGTAGAGACTGCCATATCCAGGGATCCACCCCATAATCAGCATCCAAACGCTGACACCATTGCATACACTAGCAAGATTTTATCGAAAGGACCCAGATGTAGCTGTCTCTTGTGAGACTATGCCGGGTCCTAGCAAACACAGAAGTGGATGCTCACAGTCAGCTAATGGATGGATCACAGGGCTCCCAATGGAGGAGCTAGAGAAAGAACCCAAGGAGCTAAAGGGATCTGCAACCCTATAGGTGGAACAACAATATGAACTAACCAGTACCCCAGAGCTCTTGACTCTAGCTGCATATGTATCAAAAGATGGCCTAGTCGGCCATCACTGGAAAGAGAGGCCCATTGGACACGCAAACTTTATATGCCCCAGTACAGGGGAACGCCAGGGCCAAAAAGGGGGAGTGGGTTGGTAGGGGAGTGGGGGAGGGTGGGTATGGGGGACTTTTGGTATAGCATTGGAAATGTAAATGAGCTAAATACCTAATAAAAATGGGGAAAAAAAGAAAATGTAAACGAGGAAAATACCTAATAAAAATGTATATGTGTATATATATATATATATACATATATATATGTAATATATATATATATATATATATATATATATATATATATATATATATATATATTACAACCTGCTGAGTCTATTTTTGTTGTTTATGTGTTTATGGTTTCATGACTGACCACTCTGCATTAGATAGCCTATAAAGGGGCTGTTTTAGTAAGAGTGTTACTGCTGTGAACAGACACCATAATCAAGGCAACTCTTATAAAAACAACATTTAATTAGGGCTGGCTTACAGGTTCAGAGTTTCAGTCCATTATCATCAAGGCAGGAGCATGGCTGCATCCAGGCAGGCATTGTGCAGGCAGAGATCAACATTAGGCTACTAGAGGAAGACTGACTTCCAGGGAGCTAGGACAAGGGTATCAAAGCCCATGCCCACAGTGACACACCTATTCCAACAAGGCCACACCTCCAAATAGTGCCAATTCCTGGGCCAAGTATATTCAAACCATGACAGAGGCTGTCTGGGAGAGGCTAATTTTTCTACTAGCAGGCATTAGTTGCCTGTAGCTCTTATTCTAGGAGTGGGACCCCATGAAAATTCCCCACTTGGACATTAACATGTCTATTGATATTGCAATTGTTTCAGTATTGTTTACATAGCCATTTCTAAGACAGAGTTTCTAGTATTCTTGCTCTTTTTTTTTTTCCATTTTTTATTAGGTATTTAGCTCATTTACATTTCCAATGCTATACCAAAAGTCCCCCTTACCCACCCACCCCCACTCCCCTACCCACCCACTCCCCCCCTTTGGCCCTGGCGTTCCCCTGTACCGGGGCACACAAAGTCTGCGTGTCCAATGGGCCTCTCTTTCCAGTGATGGCCGACTAGGCCATCTTTTGATACATATGCAGCTAGAGTCAAGAGCTCAGGGGTACTGGTTAGTTCATAATGTTGTTCCACCTATAGGGTTGCAGATCCCTTTAGCTCCTTGGGTACTTTCTCTAGCTCCTCCATTGGGAGCCCTGTGATCCATCCATTAGCTGACTGTGAGCATCCACTTCTGTGTTTGCTAGGCCCCGGCATAGTCTCACAAGAGACAGCTACATCTGGGTCCTTTCGATAAAATCTTGCTAGTATATGCAATGGTGTCAGCGTTTGGATGCTGATTATGGGGTGGATCCCTGGATATGGCAGTCTCTACATGGTCCATCCTTTCATCTCAGCTCCAAACTTTGTTTCTGTAACTCCTTCCATGGGTGTTTTGTTCCCACTTCTAAGGAGGGGCATAGTGTCCACACTTCAGTCTTCATTTTTCTTGAGTTTCATGTGTTTAGGAAATTGTATCTTATATCGTGGGTATCCTAGGTTTTGGGCTAGTATCCACTTATCAGTGAGTACATATTGTGTGAGTTCCTTTGTGATTGTGTTACCTCACTCAGGATGATGCTCTCCAGGTCCATCCATTTGGCTAGGAATTTCATAAATTCATTCTTTTTAATAGCTGAGTAGTACTCCATTGTGTAGATGTACCACATTTTCTGTATCCATTCCTCTGTTGAGGGGCATCTGGGTTCTTTCCAGTTTCTGGCTATTATAAATAAGGCTGCTATGAACATAGTGGAGCATGTGTCCTTCTTACCAGTTGGGGCTTCTTCTGGATATATGCCCAGGAGAGGTATTGCTGGATCCTCCGGTAGTACTATGTCCAATTTTCTGAGGAACCGCCAGACTGATTTCCAGAGTGGTTGTACAAGCCTGCAATCCCACCAACAATGGAGGAGTGTTCCTCTTTCTCCACATCCTCGCCAGCATCTGCTGTCACCTGAATTTTTGATCTTAGCCATTCTCACTGGTGTGAGGTGGAATCTCAGGGTTGTTTTGATTTGCATTTCCCTGATGATTAAGGATGTTGAACATTTTTTCAGGTGCTTCTCTGCCATTCGGTATTCCTCAGGTGAGAATTCTTTGTTCAGTTCTGAGCCCCATTTTTTAAGGGGGTTATTTGATTTTCTGAGGTCCACCTTCTTGAGTTCTTTATATATGTTGGATATTAGTCCCCTATCTGATTTAGGATAGGTAAAGATCCTTTCCCAGTCTGTTGGTGGTCTTTTTGTCTTATAGACAGTGTCTTTTGCCTTGCAGAAACTTTACCCATTCATGATAAAAGTTCTGGAAAGATCAGGAATTCAAGGCCAATACCTAAACATGATAAAAGCAATCTACAGCAAACCAGTAGCCAACATCAAAGTAAATGGAGAGAAGCTGGAAGCAATCCCACTAAAATCAGGGACTAGACAAGGCTGCCCACTTTCTCCCTACCTTTTCAACATAGTACTTGAAGTATTAGCCAGAGCAATTCGACAACAAAAGGAGATCAAGGGGATACAAATTGGAAAAGAGGAAGTCAAAATATCACTTTTTGCAGATGATATGATAGTATATATAAGTGACCCTAAAAATTCCACCAGAGAACTCCTAAACCTGATAAACAGCTTCGGTGAAGTAGCTGGATATAAAATTAACTCAAACAAGTCAATGGCCTTTCTCTACACAAAGAATAAACAGGCTGAGAAAGAAATTAGGGAAACAACACCCTTCTCAATAGCCACAAATAATATAAAATATCTCGGCGTGACTCTAACGAAGGAAGTGAAAGATCTGTATGATAAAAACTTCAAGTCCCTGAAGAAAGAAATTAAAGAAGATCTCAGAAGATGGAAAGATCTCCCATGCTCATGGATTGGCAGGACCAACATTGTAAAAATGGCTATCTTGCCAAAAGCAATCTACAGATTCAATGCAATCCCCATTAAAATTCCAACTCAATTCTTCAACGAATTAGAAGGAGCAATTTGCAAATTCATCTGGAATAACAAAAAACCGAGGATAGCAAAAACTCTTCTCAAGGATAAAAGAACCTCTGGTGGAATCACCATGCCTGACCTAAAGCTTTACTACAGAGCAATTGTGATAAAAACTGCATGGTACTGGTATAGAGACAGACAAGTGGACCAATGGAATAGAATTGAAGACCCAGAAATGAACCCACACACCTATGGTCACTTGATCTTCGACAAGGGAGCCAAAACCATCCAGTGGAAGAAAGACAGCATTTTCAACAATTGGTGCTGGCACAACTGGTTGTTATCATGTATTCTTGCTCTTATAATCTTTCTCCTCTCCCCTCTCCCCTCTTCCATCTCTCCTCTTCCCTTACTACTCTCCCCCACTCCCTCTCCCCTCTTCTTTTTCTCCCTTTCCCTTTCCCTTTCTCTTGAGATAGGGTCTCTATGTAGCCCTGGCTGTCTTGGAACTCTATGTATACTTGCCTTGAATTTACAGAGGTTCATCTGCATTTGCCTCCCAAATGCTGAGATTAAAAGTGTGTGCCACCATGCTGGGCACTGTTTCTTAATAATAGCCGTTCTGACAGGAGTAAAATAGAATTTCAATGTACTTTGAATTTACATTTCCCTGATGACTAAACATGTTCAGTTTTTCTATAACTATTATTCATTGTTTAAAAATTGTCTTCTCAGTTTATTTGTCCATTTATTATTTGAATTATTAATCTATTTAGCAGGATATTTTTTTAGTTCTTTCTATATTCTGGATTTAATCTATGGTTCTTTGTCCTGTGTTATAAGCTGTGTCTTTATTCTGTTCATTTTTTCCTCTGCTGCACAGAAGTGCTCTAATTTCATATAATACCACTTGTCAAATCTTTTTTGTTATTTTCTGGGCTTTCAGAGGTGTATTAAGGAAGTTATTGTGACTAATGTTAAGCTTTCCACTAGCAGTTTCAGAGGTTTGCATCTTATTGATTTTGTACAAGGTAAGAGCTAGAGAAATAGTTTTATTCTTCTATGTGTATAGATCCAATTTTTCCAGCAAAACTGATTGATCAGGCTCTCACTCTTTTAAAAATATATTTTTAGCATATTCATCAAGAAACAGATGACTAGAGCTGTGTAAATTTATTTTTTATTCCTTCCATTCCACTGGTCTGCCTATCTGTTTTAATACCAATAACATATTACTTTTGATACTATAGCTCTTAGTGTATTTTGAAATTAAATATTATGATTCCTAGAGAGTTACTATGTTTGATCGGGATTTTTCATAATTCATAAATAGTTCTATATGAATTTTAATATATTTCTTTTACTTCTGTGAAAAAGGTCATTGATATTTTCACGGGATTATATTTGTCTTAGTTAGAGTTTTACTGCTGTGAGTAGACACCATGTCTTATAAAGGACAACATTTAATTGGGGCTGACTTACAGGTTCAGAAGCTCAGTCCATTATCTATCATCTAGGTGGGAGTATGGCAGCATCCAAACAGGCATAGTGAAGGAGGAGCTGAGAGTTCTACATCTTCATCTGAAGGCTGCTAGCAGAACACTGGTTTCCAGGCAACTAGGATGAAGGTCTTAAAGCTGACACTCACAGTGACACACCTACTCCAATAAGACTACACCAACTCCAACAAGGCCACACCCTCTAATAGTGCCACTCCCTGGGCCAAGCATATACAAACCATCACATTCCACTCCCTGGACCCCATAGGCTTGTTCAAACACATGAGTCTATGGTGGCCATACCTAAACACAGTAAAATGCAAAATATGTTTAGTTCAACTTCATAAGTCCCTATAGTTTATAGCAGTCCCAACAATGGTAAAAGTCCAAAGTTCAAAGTCCCTTCTGAGATCCATCCAATCACTTAACTGTAACTCCCAAAGCAAAACAAGAAACCAGCTGGGCAAACTCCAAATTCTGCATCTCTCTGTCTGATGTCAATGCAGTCTTCAGATCTCCAACTCTCTTTTCATCTTTGTTAAGTGCAACAAAGTTCTTTCTTGTGGACTGGTTGCACACCCTGTTGGCAGCTTTCCTCAGCAGATAGCCCACGGCTGTGGCATCTTAAACATCTTGTGGTCTTCAAGGCAACTTCAGTGTTACAGCTTCTTGTTTCAATGTCTGTCATCCACACATGATAAAAGGGCTGGTGTCATTTCTCCAGCTCTGCTCTCTGTTAGCCCTCCATGCTCATGTTGATCCACTCCACTGCTGCTGCTGTTCTTGGTGATCATCCCATGGTACTAGCATCTCTAATATGCTTGGGTCTTCCACTGCAAACTAGGCTTCACCAATAGCTTCTCATAGGCTCTCTTCATGGTGTCAAGCTTCAAATCCTTTGCATGATCCCTTCAGTCCTGGCTTATCAACTAAAACAGGTTGCACCTTCACCAATGGCCTTCCATGGCCTCTCACAATGCCAAGATTCAGCTGTTCTTCATGATGCCTTCATACCTTCAAAACCAGTACCACCTGGATGACTCTTACACATTACCAAGTACAGCTGCTGCAGGAGGTACAACCTTGGCTGTCTCTGGAACACAGCCTTGTACTCTCAGAAAACACTTCCCAGAAGATCTCACCTCAGTGACACTGGTCACTCATCAAAGAAAAATCTATCAAGGTGAACTCTCAATTCTGAACATCTATGCTCCAATGCAAGAGCACTTACATTTGTAAAAGAAACATTAATAAAGTCCAAAGCACACATTGAACCTCACACAATAATAGTAGGAGATTTTAACACTCTTCTCTCATCAATGGACAGATCGTGGAAACAGAAAGTAAACAGAGACACAGTGAAACTAACAGAAGTTATGAACCAAATGGCTTTGACAGATACCTACATAAAATTTCAACCTAAAACGAAAGAATATACCTTCTTCTCAGCATCTTAGGGTACCTTCTCCAAAACTGACCATATAATCAGTCACAAAACAAACCTCAACCAATACAAGAAGATTGAAATATTCCCACGCATCCTATCAGATCACCATGTGTTATTAGACGCGTTCTCACGACCGGCCAGGAAGAACACCACAGACCAGAATCTTCTGCGGCAAAGCTTTATTTCTTACATCTTCAGGAGCCAGGGTGCAGGAAGCAAGAGAGCAAGAAGCAAGAGAGAGAGAAAACGAAACCCCGTCCCTTTTTAAGGAGAATTCTCCTTCGCCTCGGACGTGTCACTCCTTGATTGGCTGCAGCCCATCGGCCGAGTTGACGTCACGGGGAAAGCAGAGCACAAGTAGTCATAAGATACCCTTGGCACATGCGCAGATTATTTGTTTACCACTTAGAACACAGCTGTCAGCGCCATCTTGTAACGGCGAATGTGGGCGCGGCTCCCAACATCTCCCCCTATCCTTTTAATAAGAGCAAATAGGCCACCCATATTAATGAGAGTGGAGATAGAGGTCAAATCCCCAGTGTGTAGGTAAAGGAGCCATGTACAGGATTAGCTCTTAGGCTTACAGGCTTTTACCCAGAGCAACCCTGACCTGCTCCCGTGTCGTTTTGCCTGGGGGAAGGGAACTAGGACACTGAACCTTCATGAAAGATGACATGTCTCCCTAGAATAGGCTCATATATGCCGCAGAGCCTTTCCATTGCAGTGCTTAGCCTTGCAACTCTCTCGGGCTGCTGAAGCACACTCACTCTATCCCGTGCAATGAGTCTAGCCTCATGGGATATAAGAGCTGAGTGGCCAGCGACCTATTGCCTAAGCATAGATAACCATATATCAGGGGGAGCTCCATGTTCTAGTCCTGCAAGCGCCTGGGCAATAACCACCTTGTCTCTCCTAGTTTGGGCCTTAAGCTTACAGACCAATCAAAGAAGCAACACTAATCCACAGCAAAGTGTATCTCCAAATAATATTAATCCCACCCATTTTTTAAAGAAAGAAAATGCTGAGGAGATCCAATTGGGTAATCCTTTGGTCAGGGACAGGTCCAAGCGCGTGGAGTTGACCTGAAGTCTCAATTCCCGAAGGATCTGTTCAAATTCAGCCATCCAATTCTGTAACATATACTGAAAAAGACTTTTTGACAAATTAGCTGTCCTAGTAAATTTAACATACTGAATGGAAATAACACACAATTCCGGAAACTTTTGTTCACATCCCTGCTGAGTTATTTGTCATAATACATCTAGTTGTATCTGGACAAGATCTATGAGTTGATTAACCAGCATGAGACCTCTCTGTATCTTGACATTAGCTGAGGCCTGTTCATCTATGACTGTAGTCACTGAGGCTGACAAAGTGTTAATGGTGTCAGTTGTCTGGACCTGTCCAGACAGAGCCAAGGCTGTCTGAATTAAGGCTAAACCCAGTTCCCAGTTAGTGGTAAAAAAGCAGGAAAATACTTGAGCATTATACATCACCGTCATTGGGAGTGGAAATGTCGACATTATCCCCCAACGCTGCTCTCTCTTTATTATTGACGCCCTGGACATCACCAAGACGAGGGACATTAGTATTCCCTTGGTCAGTCTGGATTTTTCGGGTGAGTCTTTCTGGTACCCAAAATGGGTTGTCTTCATTCTGTGGGAAAACACAGATAGCTCCCCTGGATCTTATCAAGATAGGATCCGGGCCATACCATTTATTATCAAGGACATTTTTCCATTTAACCATCTCATTGGGCCTATCTGGCTCTGAACAATGACGTTCAGCCGCAGTATGGCCATGAACATCAATATTTAAAAAATTGAGTGTAAAGAGTGCCAAAGACACAGACACTCTTGGTGCTCGGGGTACAGTCTCCTCAAAAGTTCCCCTCTTCTGTTTTATAAGATAGGCTTTGAGGGTGCGATGCGCACGCTCAACAATACCCTGTCCTTGAGGGTTGTACGGAAGTCCAGTCAGGTGGGTTACGTCCATCTGACGGCAGAACTGCTGGAATTTTTGAGACGTATAAGCTGGTCCATTATCAGTCTTAAGGAGTCTGGGTTTCCCCCAAGCACTCCATGCCTCAAGACAATGTTGAATCACATGTGAGGCTTTTTCTCCGGTTAACGGAGAGGCAAACATGATGCCAGAACATGTGTCAATGGACACATGGAGATATTGAAGTTTTCCAAAGGAAGAAACATGTGTAACATCCATTTGCCAGACCTGTAGAGGTCGAATACCGCGTGGGTTAATTCCCACATGAGGAACTGGCAAGAACTCACAGCAGCTTTGACATTGAGTAACAATGTCACGGGCTTCTTTTCTTGTCAAGGAGAAACGACTGCGTAATGTTTCAGCCGTCACATGAAAATTGTTATGAAAATTTCTTGCAGCCTCTACCGGGGATGATAGGGCAGCAGCCACCACTTTAGTGGCCTTATCTGCCAAATCATTTCCCAGAGCCATGGGGCCAGGTAGGCCTGAATGGGCTCTAACATGAGTAATATAAACAGGAGATCTTCTAGATAACAAAACTAATTGTATCTGCTGAAAAATATTGGCAACTCTACTGGAAGGCTTAATCACTCCAGCCACTTCTAAAAGATTTACTGCATTTACCACATAACAGGAATCTGACACAATATTAAGGGGTTCTAAAAAGGTTTTTAAAACTTCTAAGACCACTAAACATTCTACCACTTGAGGTGAATTTTCATTATATTGTTTGGATACCACTTTACCATTAGCCACATAGGCACCTATGCCAGTTTTTGATCCATCAGTATATACCACAATCCCATTTTTAAGTGGGTTTCTTACTGTTATTTGTGGAAACACAACAGATTGATTTTGGGCAAACTGTAAGATTGGATGCTTTGGATAATGGTTATCTATTTTTCCTGAAAAGGAGGTAACTAAAACTGCCCAATCATTAGATGTGGCTGCCAAGGTTTGAACCTGTGCAGCGGTATAAGGTACAATTAAAAGATATGGACTTTGCCCAAAGTGGGTGATTGCTGCTTTTAGGCCTTTAAGGGCAAGCTGTGCAATTGCATCAGGATACCAATCTATTATTTTAGCTGGGGATACGTTTGGATGGATCCACAACAATGGCCCATTCTGCCACAAAACTGCAGTTGGCAATTGTGCTGTCTTAAAGACACACAAACTGAAAGGCTGCGAATCCTCAATACGTTGTAATTGTGCATTCTGTAAGGCCTTTTCCACTTTTTGTAAGGCCTGGTTAGCAGCTAGAGTAAGAGTCCTAGGGGAGGAGATATGAGGATCTCCTTCTAAAATACTAAACAAAGGCCTTAACTCAGCGGAAGGAATCTTTAAAAAAGGTCTAAGCCAATTAATATCTCCCAACAGCTTTTGAAAATCATTTAAGGTATGGAGGTGATCTCTTCTTATCTCTACCTTTTGGGGCACAATCTTATCTGGGGACACCACAGAGCCCAAGAATTGTCCTGTATCAGAAATTTGGACCTTTTCTGTGGCTATCTGTAAACCCCACTGACTTAAAGTTTTAAGTAGAAAAGGATATGCCTGTTGTATTTTCCTTTGTTCCTCTCTGGGAATGAATGAGTCTGCGCACTGCCTCTCTGCGCACTGCCTCTCTGCGCATTGCTGACGCACTACGCAGGGCGGGGACTCCGCATAGGGCGGACCTTGAAGCCGACTGCCCTGAGGCCAATCAGCAAACTGGCCTTCGCCAGCCGCTTTTGGCTTTTTTCTTGACCAATTAGCTGGCTGGTAATGGGCTGCTTCTTCCTCCCAGTCTGTTTCCTCAGAGGAGGATTCTTCACCTGCTTCAGAGCTACTAAGAGCTGGCTCCCCGAGCCCATCCAGCGATGAGCACAGGCTCCTTTTCCTAGAGACCTCCGCTAATTGATCTTTCTTCTTTTCCCTTTTTCCTCTTTTTCTTCTAATCTCTCTCCAGGTATTCCTACCTAACCTTAACTTTTCCTCGGGTTCAAGACCCTTGGAAAGGCCTGTATACTTATTTTGTGTACCATATTTCCTCTTTGTTCCTACTCTCTCTCCCCACTTTACTTCTGATAGCTTGTCCTGAATTTCCTCTAGAATCCTCCCTGCCTTAACCACTTGATAACATGTGAAAAGGAACAAAAGGGCTTCTAACACTAGAGAAAATTCAAGGCCAAATATACCTTGTAAAGCCATTTCCCACTTTACTTCTGATAGACTGTCTTGAATTTCGTTAGAAAGTTCAAGACCAGGCTTACCTCGTAAAGCTGTACTCACTGGTACTCTCGTTCCCCAGCTGAAAAGTTCTGAATTCATACAGTTGAATCCTTCTTAACAGTCTGCTTTACGGGAACCTTTATTACCGCGACCCGCAGTTCTGGTTCTGGAATGAGGGATCTTCCTTGCGCCAGTCCCGAGTTTTTTCTCGTCCCGGAATTCGGCACCAATTGTTATTAGACGCGTTCTCACGACCGGCCAGGAAGAACACCACAGACCAGAATCTTCTGCGGCAAAGCTTTATTTCTTACATCTTCAGGAGCCAGGGTGCAGGAAGCAAGAGAGCAAGAAGCAAGAGAGAGAGAAAACGAAACCCCGTCCCTTTTTAAGGAGAATTCTCCTTCACCTCGGACGTGTCACTCCTTGATTGGCTGCAGCCCATCGGCCGAGTTGACGTCACGGGGAAAGCAGAGCACAAGTAGTCATAAGATACCCTTGGCACATGCGCAGATTATTTGTTTACCACTTAGAACACAGCTGTCAGCGCCATCTTGTAACGGCGAATGTGGGCGCGGCTCCCAACAACCATGAACTAAGGTTGGTCTTCAATAACAACAAAACCAACAGAAAGCCCATATATATATATATATATATACATATATATATATATATGGACTCTGGGCAGCTATCTACTCAATGATAACTTGGGAAAGAGAGAAAGAAAGAAAGAAAGAAAGAAAGAAAGGAAGGAAGGAAGGAAGGAAGGAAGGAAGGAAGGAAGGAAGGGGAGGGGAAAGGAAAGGAAGGAAGGAAGAAAGAAAGAAAGAAAGAAAGAAAGAAAGAAAAGACTTTTTAGAATTTAAAGAAAATAAAGACACATGCCCAAACTTATGGGACACAATGAAAGCAGTGCTAAGAGGAAAACTCATAGCTCAAAGTGCCTCCTAAAAGAAACTGGAGAAAGCATACACTAGCAGTTTAACAGCACATCTGAAAGCTCTAGAACAAAAGAAGCAAATACGCCTAAGAGGAGTAGACTGCAGGAAATAATCAAACTCAAGGCTAAAATCAATCAACTAGTAACAAGGACTATACAAAGAATCAACAAAACCAGGAGCTGGTTCTTTAAGAAAATCAACAAGATAGATAAACCCATAGCCAGAATAACCAGAGGGCACAGAGACAGTATCCTAATTAACAAAATCAGAAATGAAAAGGGAGACATAACAACAGAAACTGAAGAAATTCAAAACATTATCAGATACTACTACAAAAGCCTATGTTCAACAAAACTGGAAAATTTGATGAAATGGAGGATTTTCTAGACAGATATCAGGTACCAAGGAAATCCCCAGGACCAGATGGTTTTAGTACAGAATTCTATCAGACCTTCAAAGAAGACCTAATGCGAATATTTCTCAAACTATTTCATAAAATATAAACATAAGGAACACTGCCCAGTACATTCTAGGAAGCTACCGTTACACTTCTACCTAAAGCACGCAAAAGACCTAAAAAAGAAAGACAACTTCAGACAAATTTCCCTCATGAATATTGATGTAAAAATACTCAATAAAATTCTTTCAACCAGAATCCAAGAACACATCAAAAAGATCATTTACCATGATCAAGTAGGCTTCATCCCAGGGATGCAGCGATGTTTCAATATATGGAAATCCATCAATGTAATCCACTATATAAACAAACTCAAAAAAAAAAAAAAACCACATGATCATTTCATAAGATGCTGAAAAAGCCTTTGACAAAATAAAACACCCCTTCATGCTAAAAGTATTGGAGAGATCAGGAATTCAAGTTCCATACCTAAATATAATAAAAGCAATACGCAGCAAACCAATAGCCAACATCAAACTAAATGGAGACAAGCTGGAAGCAATCCCACAAGGCTACTCACTTGCCCCCTATCTAAACAATATAGTACTTGAAGTTCTAGCCAGAGCAATTAGGCAACAAAAGGAGATCAAGGGGATACAAATTGGAAAGGAAGAAGTGAAGATATCACTATTTGCACATGATATGATAGTATAGTTAAGAAACACCCCCCCCCCATTAAAAAAATCCATGAGAAAACTCCTACAGCCGACAAACAACTTCAGCAAAGTGGCTGGATACAAAATTATTAACTCAAACAAATCAGTAACTTTGCTCTTCTCAAAGGATAAACGGGCTGAGAAAGAAATTAGGGAACTGACACCCTTTACAGTAGTCACAAATAATATAAAATATCTTCTTGTGATGCTAAGCAAGCAAGTGAAAGATCTATATGGCAAGAACATCAAGTTCCTGAAAAAAGAAATCAAAGACGACCTCAGAAGATGGAAAGTTCTCCCATGCTCTTGGATTGGCAGGATAAACATAGTAAAAATGGCCATCTTATCAAAAGCAATCTACAGATTCAATGCAATCACCATCAAACTTCCAACTCAGTTCATCACAGAAATAGAAAGAGCAATTATGAAATGTATATGAACTAACAACAACAACAACAAAAAAAAAAAAAAAAAAACCCAGAATAGCAAAAACCATTCTCAACAATAAAAGAACCTGTGGGGAAATCAGCATCCCTCTAGGTACAATGTTGTATTCACAGTCAGGTAAAGGAGGGAAGGAACAGACCTCACCAGGAATTCTGCGCTATAATTTTTATGACCAGTTGTGATCATGGTTCTGTAACACAGTTAACATGTTTATAATTTTAAATTCTTTTGTCATTGCTCTTTATTTTACACTTCCTACTACAAAATAATAATTTTGGGAAAAGATAAAGTTGTAACTTTCATGGTGGTATAAAAAATGAACACTTGTTTAAAAAAAGAAAGAAAGAAAAGAAAAGAAATCAGCATCCCTGACCTCAAGCTGTATTACAGGGCAATAGTGATAAAAACTGCCTGGTACTGGTAAAGGGACGGGAAGGAAGATCAATGGAATAAAATTGAAGACCCAGAAATGAACCCACACTTGATCTCTGTCAAAGGAGCTAAAACCATCCGGTAGGAAAAAAACAAAAACAAAAACAAACAAACAAAAAAAGCCTCAGAAAAAGTGTAGAGACTGAAGAAAAGGTCATCCAGAGATTGCCCGACCTGGGGATCCATCCCATATACAGTCACCAAACACAGATACTATTGTGGATGCCAAGAAGTACTTGCTGACAGGAGTCTGATACAGAGCCTGACAAATACAGAGATCTATGCTCACAGCCAACCATTGAACTGAGCACAGGGTCCCAAATGGAGGAGTTAGAGAAAGGACTGAAGGGGTTGAAGGGGTTAGCAACCCCATAGGAAAAACAACAATATCAACCAACCAGAACCCCCAGAGCTCCCAGAGACTAAACCACCAACCAAAGAGTACACATGGAGCGACTCATGGCTCCAGCTGCATATGTAGCAGAGGATGGCCTTGTGGGACATCAATGGGAGGAGAGGCCTTTGGTCTTGTGAAGGCTTGATGCCCCAGTGTAGGGGAATGCCAGGACCAGGAAGTGGGAGTGGGTGGTTGGGTGTGGGAGCACCCTCATAGAACAGTGGGAGGGAGAATGGGATGGGGGGTTCTGGAGGGGAAACCGAGAAAGGGTAAAACATTTTAAATGTAAATAAAGAACATATCCAATAAAAATAAGCATTAAATCTAAACATATTTCTCAGAATATATGCAAATAATCATGAAAAGAAATCTTAAAAATATTCAATATCACTAATCATAAAGAAAGTGCAAATCACAGTAGAATATCATCTCACCAAGATATGAAGGACAATTATCAAAAAGACAAAAGAGATACTTACCTAGCACAAGATATGCCATGATCATGAAAGCGGATTACCCATAGCAAGGTTTATACATTGCACTCAAAATGTGCTGACTCCCTGGGATTTCTCCTACTGCTGGGAAACTTTATTGCATATTTTATGGTAATGAGGAGACTGATTTTGTGCTCTTCTAATCAGCAGAGGGGAACAAGATTAAAGATAACAAGTGTGTGTGTGTGTGTGTGTGTGTGTGTGTGTGTGTGTAGAGCAAAGGGAACCCTTGCACACCACTGGTTATAAATAAATTAGGACAGCTATTAGGGAAAACAGTGTGAATGTTCTTTTAAAAATGTGTTGGAAATGGAGAGACGTATATGACACTTTGTTATTTGCACAAAAAGTATAGGATTAAATTTTGTGTCTTTTAAAAAATAAATAGCAATAAATGCACATGCATATGCCTGAATAATAATATTTGCATGTTTGAGCATGGAAACCCGGAGAAGACAATTATTCGACTTTTGTTTACTTTTATGTATTTTTCTAGATTTAATAAAAATTAATTAGATTTGCAATTGTAACGGCAGAGAGATTTTTATATTAATTTTTATAATAATTTTTATATTAATAGGAGAGTGGTCGGTATAATTAAAAACAGAACACATTACTCTCCTGTCCGTTTTTGTGTGCGCTCCTCTAACAGACAGTGTGGTGAAACTACTGCCGCGTCTACGCAGAGAATTACAGTAACTCGGTTTTCAGTGATGAGTCAGAGTGCGTGGTGCTGATGCTGCTGCCATTTCATCACCTTTGCGAGCGCAGCATCCATCCCTTCGTTCCCCCAGCGCCTGGGCCTACCTTGCTTCAGGCTACCAGGCCAGTGATGTTCTCGCGGCCGATCTAGAAACGGGTTGATCTGTGCTAAGGCCTTGGTGGGGCGCCCCCTCCCGCCTCCCCAGGCCCGGGCCGAAGAGTCCTGCCAGGCCACTGCCATGGAGGCCATCTGGCTGTACCAGTTCCGGCTCATTGTCATCGGCGATTCCACGGTGGGCAAGTCCTGCCTGATCCGCCGCTTCACCGAGGGCCGCTTTGCTCAGGTTTCAGATCCCACCGTGGGGGTAGATTTTTTCTCCCGTTTGGTGGAGATCGAGCCAGGAAAACGCATCAAGCTCCAGATCTGGGATACAGCGGGTCAAGAGAGGTTCAGGTGGGAGTGCACCACGGGCCCGCGCGAGCAGTGGGAGGGTCTTTGGGGCTTATTCAGTCCCTGGGGAAAGAGGACTTCCCGGTTCTTTTCGCGATGCTGCCAGGGTGACAAACAAGGGTCTGTCTGGGGCTTTTCAAGCCCACTTTGAGCTACCTTTGAGTTCGATGCAGGAAAGAACCGCCCAGGCAGGAGAAGGCCATTCATTATCACATTATTTGAACCACAACTCCATCAATCTGCTTTTGGTAGCTAATAAATAACTTGAAATTGATCACTGTATAATTCATCAAAATCAGACCCTATGATTCATAGTTTAAAAAAATCCAAGTCATTTTAACATAACTGAAAGCTATAGGTAGGTAGATGTATATTGACTTCTTTCTATATATCCGTTTATATTTGTGGGGAAGAAAAGACAGAGGGAGAGACAGAGACACAGAGAGAATGAATATGCCCTAATATAAAGGAAATGGAGACTGATTAATTGACTGTCTTGTAACCATCATACAGTCAGTTGCCAGAGGGTGGAATCATTTCTGAAGAAATAGTATGAGGTTACTCACATAAGAGAATTCCATATAAAGTAAATAGTCAGAGCCCCTGACTTCTTGGAACTTCAGTACTAGCATGGTCAGAAGAAACAGAAACAGAGGCAACACACAAAAGAGTGTTTTGTTGTTTGTATTTATATGCCACTCCCTACTGTACCACTGGGCACATAATCATTCAGCATGTTTATTTTTCTTTCACAATCCTTTGCTCTTCCTTTGTAGTATTTATTTGTAATTTCATGTATGAATACAGAGGAGAGACCGGAGAAGATGAAGCCCAAGTAAAGATAGGAAATGCCCAGAATAGGGAAAAGCATAAATAAAACATAAGTGACAGAAAACAAACTAATAAAAACTTTGTAGAGAACAGTTTGAACTAAAGTAAGGTAGAACAGGAGGAACCAGAGCAAAAGGACTCAGTTCATAAACACTGACTCATTCTCCACTGAACATTAGTTGGACGCAGAAGATACTAGTTAGGTAATTAAGTTGCCTCTAACTTCCCACTTGTACAAAGCTCTGGCAAATACTTTATATAAGTTCTCATGAATAAAGAAAGGTCTCTTATATATGTTTGCTGGGATCTCTGTATGAATGGCTTGTTCATATTTACTATTTATTATGTATTATATAGTATTGATTTGTAGGACTACTTTACAGATTATCCCAACACCAACAGTGGTGGCATAGCCCTATAATTCCAGCCCTCTGAAGGCTGAGGCAAGAGAACGATAAGTAGTTGAAGGCCAGCCTGGACTTCTGTCTAACAAAAAGAACATTAACCCTTTTATGTCATGTATGTTGTGAGCTATTTCCCCAATATGTCATTTGTATTTTTATGTTTTTTTTTAATTTAGGGTCAGTGTCTAGTTCTATATAACTTTACACTATGATTAAAATACTTTGATATCTTCTGTGCTAAATACAAACCACTAATGCATAAATATATTCTAGAGCTTGGATACACTGCTCATTGATTTCTCAAATCAACATTTTCACAAATTGGAGCATTTTCCAATACAATTATCATTCCCCATTAATCTTCAAACATAAAGAAATTATGAATATCCATTTCCCAGGGCTAATATCCCTGGTTCTAGAGACCTGAACTTATTTGTAAGGCCTACCCATATCATCTTCTAGCTTGGGCTGTAATTCCCTAGACATTTCCCCCACATTAACACTGAGCCATTTTCCCATACATTTTCAGCTATTATTTATCATACCCTCTCAAGAAGACAGAAATCCTAAAAATAGATTTCAAAAATTGCAGTAGTCTAAAGCAAGTGATTATATAGGCAAGTTATTCTACATCCTTTCATGAGATTCTACATTCTTAAGCAAAACACATTATATGTTTGTAATAAGGTTCGTCAACTCAAGAAACTAAAATATGTGATGTTTCTTCTGTTTAAGAAGTACAATAAATGTACAAGTAGGCTAAAATAACCTAATTACATGATTCAAAATAATAATATAACTTCATTGGAACACTTTCACTATTTTGGCAGATTCTCCCAGCTAGTGCCTCCTCAGTCAGCCTCTTTGAATTTTGTCAGTGAATACAGATGGAAGGATTTTCTCCAGAACAATATTAAATATGTTGTTTTATTTTATGTGTATAGAGTTTTGCCTACATATATGTTTGTGAACCACATGAGTGGCTGGTGACTATGCAGGTCAAGAGAGGATGTCAGATCCTCAGAAGCTGGAATTAAAGACAGTTGTGAGCTGCCATGTGTGTGCTGGAAATTAAGTTCAGGTCCTCTGGGAGAGCAAATAGCGCTCTTAACTACTGCACCATTTCTCTAGCCCTGCCTCAGAACATTTTACCATCCCCATTTTCCCATTCTCATTCCCAAGTGGCTTAGGAAATACAAAGCAAGATTGTCTTTTTCCTCACAGAAGAGATTGATTGATGACCCCTGCTAGAAAAAAATAGCAATAACGGGAACAAACAAACACAAAACAGGTTAATGATAAATAGAAAAATGAAATATTTTGCAAGATATTTTCAGGGGTTATCAATTATAATAAATTCAAGGGAAAATACCTGAAAGTTCACGAGCATTCTTAACATTTTACTCAGTTGAAAACTTGTCATTATTGTTATAGACTGCATTTGTATTTACTAAAGGACTGTCAGGAATCAGGAACACTAGAATACACTGAGTTCGTTGGAGTGAAGGAGTTTGAGCACGAACTTTATTCTTTACTTCTTTCTTGTGTTTTAGATCCATCACTCGCGCCTACTACAGGAATTCAGTAGGTGGTCTTCTCTTATTTGACATTACCAACCGCAGGTCCTTCCAGAATGTCCATGAGTGGTTAGAAGAGACCAAAGTACACGTTCAGCCCTACCAAATTGTATTTGTTCTGGTGGGTCACAAGTGTGACCTGGATACACAGAGGCAAGTGACTCGCCACGAGGCCGAGAAACTGGCTGCTGCATACGGCATGAAGTACATTGAGACGTCAGCCCGAGATGCCATTAATGTGGAGAAAGCCTTCACAGACCTGACAAGAGACATATATGAGCTGGTTAAAAGGGGGGAGATTACAATCCAGGAGGGTTGGGAAGGGGTGAAGAGTGGATTTGTACCAAATGTTGTTCATTCTTCAGAAGAGGTTATCAAATCAGAGAGGAGATGTTTGTGCTAGTTAACCCTTCCATTTTCAAAACATACTCTCCCACTTGAACTTAAAAGTTATCAAAATAAATAGAATCCTTATGTGACTGAAGAGAACTCAACGTTTGGATAATAAATGAGCCTTCTTCCTAGGCCTGGATCTCTGACAGGCTCATGTGTGGGTAGATAGGGAGCCTGGGTGCTGTGACTGAGGGACTAAATTGCTGACAGGGGCTGGACCAGACCTTGTTTTGTGGGCCAGGCTCAGCAATGGCTGCTCTGTGTGCCCTTTGTGGACCACATATTAAGGGTCTGGGTATTTGAAAGTTAGGTTCCAGGAAAACACCTACAGACAGATAAACAGTTCCTTGGTATTACAACTTTTCAGACATGGTGACCATAAAGAAACATATAGAAAGAAATCAAGTATCAATTGGGGACAATTAAGATAACTGAAAAAAAAAAGAGTATGATATCAACTTATTCAATGATAATACCGTGCCAGATGTGTGCTGGGTTTTATACAAACACATCAAGCCACTTCTAACAGTTCAACTGTAAAATGAAAAGCCCATATGAATCAACTATTTGGTAAAGCTCTTTCAAGGTCTAGCATTCTAGTAAAACTGCTGTGAATATGAAAAGGGAAGTCATTCACATATTGTTGTTATCACATTTGAGAAAAGTGTACACTGGCATGATAAAGTTGCCAACTATGTGAAAGAAATTCTTCCATGTAAAATGATCATGTAAGGAGAAAAAGGAAACACTGTAACTCAAAGGCCACATTATTTCCCCTCTAATCATACCTGGACTTTCACTGCATCAGGGAACCATAATCCCGAAGTAAGTATACTGCTTGCTTCTTCAGATACCTGACAACGACAACACAGAGATTGTCAACAAACAAAAACCCTAAGTCAAGCCCTTGGTCATTGGTTCTATTCTGAGTATTGGCTCAACACGTAGTCTTGGAATCCTTAAAAATTATTCATATTAATTTATTTCACTCATTTGATCACCATAATAGGACTGTGAGATTTTTGATCCCATTTTACATAATAAGAAAGCAAGAACCAAGCCTACCTGATACCTAGCTTTTTTCACTGGATCATTATTCATATGAATAAGTGATTAATTTATTAACCTTTGGAGACATGTGACTATAAATAAATATTCTCTACATGATAGAATATGTTTTCCTTGTTTTACAGCTCAGCTATAATCTTGCAGGAATCTAGAAATGAATAAAAGGTAAAGGCCACTCAGGTATTATTGACAAGAGGGCATTAAATAAGGGATTAACTGCACAACTGAAAACACATTAAAACTGTATGGGTTATAAATGTTCTTCTCACAAACACTATGAATATTTTATTAAAAGGAACCAAATACAACAATGGGGAGTGGGTTGGGGATAAAGTACTCACCTCACAATGACCTTGACTACCTGTCTGCTATGTACCTACATTGGGCTCCTGTCTACCCGAGAGAGTCAGCTCTTAATTCTCAGGTGAACAGACAGCTAACCACATCAGCAAATTAGAATGGCTGAGATGAAAAATTCATTATCTTCTTAAAAAGAAGTGATGCTTTAAATTTCTTTTTGGATTGTAGCCAGTTCAGCTAGGCAAAAGCCATACTTTTGACAGTAAGAAAACTATTCTGATTAGAGTCAAGTTTCTCATATATACATTGTGGTAGAAAGAATGGCAAATTATATTTGCAATATCCTGTTCGAGTTCAGAATGAATATGTGTGAATCTGGGAATTTGTTTCAGCTAAAATAACCCAAATAATAAAAATTATGAAAGGTTGTTTAGCCACCTTTGCTCCAACTTGTATAAACAAGTCATTTTGGACCAATTCACATTATCAATTGCAGATAAATGATCATTCATTCTATAATCATTTCACGTATTTTAAATTGCCAGATTCTTGGTTGTAGAAGGCAAATACAACCTTTTTTGTGGGTTAACACAAAATTTCAACAATGATACACATGTCTAGATTGTTCTAAAACCCAGGATTATCCAGTGGATAAATAAGAGTTGATTAGACTCTTGTTGACTCAAGGGGGCAGGGGTAGAAATAAAACAGGTCTACAGTTTTCTTGACGAAAATACATTATATACTTTGCCATTCCTGGCTTTTAAAAGTGGGTTTCAAAGTACCCAGCATAAATGCAGCAGAGGTGGCTGAACTTGACTTCTTCCATAAGTTTTAAAAAAATCTCAAAAATCCTTTTAGTAGAATTCAGTGCTGTTGTCACTGCAATAAGTGGGTTTTAGACAATAAATGTGAAAAAATCAGGTGTTCATAAAATACTAAGGATAATGCATTAGAAGCTATTTTACTACATAGGTAAAGAAAAGATTAACTGTAACAACGATCACAACTGCATGTTGGATTAGATTGTCTTATATTCCAGAACAAAATGTACTGTATACTTTGCCTCAATTTGTTGTACACTGTAATGAAATGTGAAAAATTCTTTATTTAGCTGTATGTGAATGAAAATATGCTTGTATTTAGTAAAATGGTTGATCATGTGACTGAGAGATTCCATATGTGTGTTGTAGCTATTTCTAGAATGTGTCCCTTCATTGTTGCAAACAAGGATACCAGTAAGATACCAATCCCATACTGTAGCGTATACCAATTGGATATGACATACCTTGCATAAACATAGTCAAAAGTATCTGAAAGCCAAAAAGAGGACACAATTTTAAAGATATATGGTTTTCATGTTGAAAATCACAGAAATATTATTATTCATTTTCAGCCCAAACCACTATGTAAAAAGTTGGTTGTGTGAAGCCTAAAACTTAAGCATTGTAATTTTTAATCAAGATTTATAATTCTGTCACCAGGCAAGTAGTTAATTATAACTACTGTCTTCACTGGAATGTCTTTTCCAAGCTAAATTCCCTTGGGTGTTTTGTTTTGTTTGTTGGTTGGTTGGTTGTTGTGTTTTTCAAATCTGACTGTGGCATACTATCATGTGAGGACATGGGACCCAGACTGGAATGCAGTCATCAAATACACTTTCCAAGGTGGATAGTGCACATCTGAAAGAAATATAAAAGAAATTCTGAATCTAGGCATACACAGACTAATCTCAGTACTGCCTTATCATTTTTGCAGGCTTAAGTAAATTAAGGGGAGGAGTAAGAAAAGAAGAAAGAGAAATTAACTATGAAGCTGCATTTCATAGAGCTTTCCACACCTTTAAATTTTATCTAGGCTTAAACTTATCGTTTCTTTATTTATATTAATTCCCTTGGTGACCCCAGCCATTCGTTGGTTTTAAAAATTATCTGTGAGCCAGTAAGCCCTGGACTGATATGTTGAGCTCATCTATTACCCATGGACTCCAGACTTTCATAACCAACTACTTACCTGTCATTTCAATTTGATTGTCCATTAGAATGACAAATTTAACATGTCCTGAATTTAATCAAGCTCCTAAAGGTAATGTTAACTTTCTCCAAAGCATTCCTGCCTAAAAGCTTAAAGTCATTCTTCTTTCCTTCTCTTTCTTACTCCACATTTGATCTATCTGAAAATTATGTTGGCAGAAGAATAAGACAAGAATTTAACAGCTTTTTAACACCTTTAATGTGTTAATGCTGCTGTTGTCCACTGTCACTTATCACCTGAATTATTGTGATAAAACTGGTCTCCCTACAGTCATTCTTGCTACCCCTTCCCTACCAGTCTATTATCCATACAGCCCAAGGGAGTCTGATAATACATGAGTTAAAACAGTCACCTACTCATAATATTCCTGTGCTTATCAATTTCATTCAGCTTAAAACACAAAATCCTTCCAATAGTCTACAGAAGAACCCTAAAATGAATTCCATCCTGCCACCTCTGCGACCTCATTTCTTACATCTGATTTCTTGTTCATCTCAGTTTCCTTTCTTGTTCTTTATTTTAATTTTATATATACGTGTGTGTGTGTGTGTGTGTGTGTGTGTGTGTGTGTGTGTGTGTGTGTGTGTGTGTTCTGTTCCTCAGAAGCCAAATGTCTACAGACAACATGCACCTAGAATTACAGGCAGTTAAGACCCACAAGATAGGGGGACTGAATTCAGGCCCTCTACAAGAGCAGTATGTTTTCTTAATCTCTCCAGCTCTTCCTTTTTTGTTCTTCAAACATGCCAAGAGTTTTCCCACCTCAGGGCTTTTGTTAATGCTCTACCCTTGCTCCTAATTCTTTTCTGAGATAGCTTTATGGATTGCTTTTCAAATCCATCAAGTTATAGGGTCAGAAGCTTCCAAAATCTTTGAATAGCTAACAGATACTAGGGAACACATTCCTCCAAACATCACTGCTGATAGACAGACCAAGGCCCTGTTCTTTAACCTTGCCTGAGGAACAACAAAGATTCTGGGATGCCTAAAAGGGGGAAAAAAAACTAGAGAACTGGTTCTCAACCTGTGGTCGAAAACCATTTGGGGGTTGAATGATTCACAGGGTTGCATATCAGATATCCTACATACCACATATTTACATTACAGTTCATAACAATAGTAAAATTTCAGTTATGAAGTAGCAATGAAAATAATTTTATGGTTGGGGGGGGTGTCACCAAAACATAAAGAACTGTATTAAAAGGTCAGGGGCATTAGGAAGGTTGAGAACCACTGGCATAAAAGGAGATCATGGAAATCCTGGAGATATATTTCACAGAAAAGGAGTAGGTGGTAATGTCATAATGCAGCAGTGGGTTTAGGTAAACAATGAAATAAATTGTAGTCATAGGATTTGTTGGTAGAACGGCTTCTGCATTCACTAAGCTTCTCCGGAAGTTGTGTGGAAAGACACAATACTGTTCCTCTACTCTTCAAAATCTCTCCTTACCAGACAATCCAATCCACTCCCATAATTTCAACTACTCTCTGCTTTGCAAAGTAATTCAGGCCATCTTTTAAGCATCAAACCAATGTAGTTAATTTGCTTAAGACACACAGATATAAATTCCTCAAACTCAGAACTATTTTTCTCCATCATCATTGCTATCACCATTGTCCAAGCTATTATTGACTCTGAACTACTTCAATTATCTTACCCTTCTCCCTACTTCTTATTCACATATCCATGACACATTCCCAAAATGTGTAGAGTTATCATACCATAACAGATCAAGTCATTCTTCACCCAAATTAGAATTTACCCATGCTTTCTCATCACATTTGAACAAAATTGAAAAAAATCTTACATTTCTTGGCATAACTACAAGGCTTTCCATCATCTGATCTGTCTGGCTGTGAGTTATATAAAAATAATAATCATACTTTCTTCACCAATGACCTTGACCCCTCCTGATCACACACACATGATTCTATTCTGTAGCCTCTGGAATTCTCTGATTACAAGATCTGTTTGTCACTGTCTCCCATAAGGCCTGTTTAAACTTTTGTTACAACTTTAGGCAATCAACCATGGCCCACTACTAATTTATCAATATTCTCTTCCTTTTTCTTGGCTCTTGTAGTCAACTGCATTTAATTACCAATTCCTAAAGAAAGTGTTTTTGTTTATTTCATTACAGATCTTCTCTTCCAAGACAAATATAAGTTCAAATTCTGACTCTACCAGAAATTAAGTGCAACTCAATATCTCTGAGTCCCCTTTCACACATATATTTCACACATCATATACTGAATGATGGTATTTAGCTCATAAAGTTGTGGTAAGGATGAGATGAGACAATCCATATAAAAAAGCACTTAGTCATAATAGTCATAAGATGATAGAAATTATATTTGCACATAAATGAATCTCTTGTACAAATGGTATCATGTAACACATTGTTCTGTTAATTTTTTCTTATACAGTAAATTTTCTATAACTGCATGAGGGCAGATTCTGTGTCTTTGCTAATTACTAACTACAGTCAATCAGTGCATGTACATATTTATTGAATGTGATCAAAAGAAGAGTTAGTTAGAACATGGCAGAGCAGAGACTCAAGAAAACTGGGTCCTTGACAATATAATTGAATCATAGATTTCCCTACACTGGAGACAACCTTTATTAAGATTCTTTGAAATATTAGATAATAATCTCACTTTGATTTATGCATTTCTTCACCTCTCCTACATGAAAGTCTCCTAAAAGGTACAATAACATTCCACTGTATGAACATGTGATATTTTATTTAATCAAGTCTTATAAAATATATGCATATATATCTAATTTATGTACCTAATTAAGTCAAGTTAAAAATCTTACAAATGAAATTTATGAATCAAATATCATGCTTATTTAAATTTTTATATGTCATTAAATTGTTCTATAGGAATGTTTTACTGAAAATCCATGAACAATGTATGGTAATGTCTACATTCAGTATTATATAATTTTTAACTCTTTGCAGGCTGGAGAGGTTAATAATATATCAACATTTTAGTTTTTAGTGAGAGATGGGTGACATAGGGTCTCTCTCTGTAGCCTAAGCTGCTCTGAAACTCACTATATAATATAGACTGACCTCAAACTCATGGAAATGCTCCTGCTTCACCACAATATTTTTAAATGTGTATATCTTTAATTATTGACTTTCTATGCTTGGAGTTAAAAGTAGTCATAACTAATGAAGAGTGCTGAGCTTTTTATCATTCATCAGTAAGACAAATTTGTACATGGAAATTTCTTCTGTGCTCTTCATATATGGCAAAAAAAAATCCTGACTTTTTTTCTAAATTCTGGTATTTGGTAATACAGAAGTCTCTAATATTTAGCAGTAAGATCTATTATCTGTAAGAAACTGGAAACAACTTTTCCCTCAGAATTGATAAACCAAGTAGCTAGAAAATACGCTGGGAGGAAAAATTATTTTCCATTCAATAAATGTTTTTATCTTTTAATTTTAAAGTTTTTGTAAAGAGTTTTGCTTTTTAAATTTGTGTGTGTGTGTGTGTGTGTGTGCACTCACATGCAATGTACTTATATTTATGTACATTTATGCTAGTACCTATGGAAGCCAAGAGAGGGTATTAGATCCCCTGGAGCTGGAGCTATATGCTGCTGTGAATCACCTGGTATGAGACGGGGGAACTGAACTCCAGTCCTCTGAAAGCAAGTGATCTTAACCAGTGAACCATCTCTCTAGCCATCCCCTCCCTTTGATTTTTGTAATTTATGTAAATTTCTTATACTGTATGTTATATTGATATTTTGTAGCAATAATGTTAGGTGCAGACAGGCCTTCTCTGCCTAAAACCTACAAAACATCTGTATCTTTATAATAGATTTCAGGTTCCATCAGGAATCATCATATCTAGTCATTGATCTATTTTTCTACTCCTAGACTAATATTACATTGTTCTAGTTTGGTTAATTCAATCAGACTTTAAAAATTACCTTTTATCTCAAATTTGTCTTTGCTACTTTTATACAGGATTTGAGAATTTGAGAATAAATGTGTCAACTTTTCCCTGAGTTAGGGTTGGAATTTCTTTCTTTCTTTCTTTTTGAAGGATTTATTTATTTATTTTATGTATATGAGCATACTGTCTCTATCTTCAGACACACCAGAAGAGGATGTCAGCTTCCCATTACAGATGGTTGTGAGCCACTATGTGGTTGTTATCCACTGAGCCATTTCTCAAGCCCAGGGGTTGGGATTTTTATTGAAACTAATTTCACTCAGGAACAATGATCCATGGAAGACACACCCATCTTTACAAATTTTGCATAATAAATCATCTTAATGCTTTGTGCTCATTAGTAACTTTTTATTGTTTTCTCATGTTTAGCCATATTCTGTTTATTGCAAGAATTTTTTATTTACTTTGAAGTAGGTTGCATACATTAATTATACTGGCTCCAACTATTCTAACTGATCATTTCTAACATGTAGGAAATTTGTGAATTTGTTAAAATTTAATAGCTTATAAGAAAATCCTTGCTAAACTCTATTATTCAACTAATTTTTAATGGGTTTCTTCTACTTGTTAGACAGAAATTATAATCCATATGTTTTTTCTTTCTCTAATATTTTCCTCTCAGTTTTTTTCTTATTTACACTGACTAAAATTGAATTTGATAACTGTTGAGGTTTGATCTTGCTATGTATTGTAATGCTAAGTACAAGCCCCCAAGACCTGGATTCTGCATGTTGACTTATGACCCTGCCCCCCAGTTATTTCTGATTGGTAAATAAAGATGCCAACAACCAATAGCTGGGCAGAGGAGTCATAGGTGGGGTTTAGGATTTCTGGGCTTGGGTTCAGGGGAGAACAAGGAGGAGGAAGGGGTAGGAGAGTAGGAAGGAGAAGCTTCCATGGGTTAGGAATCAAGAGAAGATGGCCCTGAAGGCTGGCCAGTTGGAGTTAAGAGCAGTCCAGATGAAACATAAGTAATAACTTGAGGTTATCTATAGGAAAGTAGATTCTAATCACATAGAGAGTAGTATCTGCCCAGCTGTTTAAGGCTAATTGTAAATATAAAGGCTGAGTGTAGTGTTTTTATCTGTGAACTAAATGGTAAAAGGCAGGGTAGAAACCCCAGGTTGGTATTAACTAATACTATATAAATTTTACCATATTGCTAGTCTACTAAGTATTTGGAGGAAGACTTTATGCTTAAGTTTTCAATTGTTTTTCTGGTATTCACTGAGAGAATCAAATGACATTCAACCATTAACCTGTCAACACAATTATTTCAGTAAAGCTGCTCATGTTAAAACATATTTCTTCACATTATTATGCTAAACTCTTCTTAAATCACAATGTATTTTTAAAATACTGCTTGATTTTATCCACTAATATTTAGGATATTTACACTTGTATTCATGTTTGTGACTGGTTCATAACAATATTTCCAGATTGTAATCCATGGTGATTAAAAGAAATCTGGTGGTAGGAGGCATTACAAGTAAGTATATTTGACAAGCCACAGATTAAACAGAGTGAATAGTATTTTGTAAGACTATACTATTATATATCGAGGTTCCCTATCTGGAGATAATTTTATTGAGCATCTCCTCAACCTCTGTAGCAAAAAAGCTACATTTTATATAATATCAATTTTCAATAATAAGAGGATGTTTTGTTTTTCACATATATTCATTCTCTTTCCTGGAGTAGGACTACAGGTCTCTTATGAGATCAGCTTAGCTGTTCCCCAACTAGCTGGTTTTTTAGCAGCAACATGGATTCTGAAGTTAAAGAGCAAGGCCACTTTTGAGTTGGAGTGGGCAAGTGGCCAATAGGATCGGGAATGACTACCAGAGCATTATGTAGCCTATAAATGTATATATTCTCATGAATAAATTTATATATATATATGTATATGTATATATATATATATATATATATATATATATATATATATATATACTTTGAAAATCATCTACTTCAAGTAAATTTTCAAATATGGTACTTTGTGTAATTAAAAAATGTATGAGTAGATAGAAATTTTTCATATTGTTCATTTGTATTTTTATTATTCAACATTGTTAAAGGTTTACTTATTTTTAACTAATATTATCAAAGAACCAGATCTTGGTCATAACACTTTTGCTTTTTCTGAATTATAATCTATTTTTATGTTATTTATATAAACTCATTATTTGTTTTTTCATGTAAATAAGTATTTCTGTGGTTCTTTATATACCAAGCATTTTTTATTATACTCCATACACTTAAATATAATGTATTCATATCATGCAATTATGATTATTTAAATCTTCTAGGTCCTTTGTGGGTTATGATTACATATCAGTTCGGCTTTCAAAGCCACTTAGCTGTTCCCTGTGCTGGCCCACAATCAGGTACCCAATCTGGGAACTGGATTGTGGTCTATCTTTTGGTTTAGTTCTCAGAATCTAGAAATAGAGTTAAGTTTTTATAGTGCAGATAGGAGCCTGGGAATTTAAATCAACACTATGGGATCACTTTCCAAATTTTTTCCATTTTTCCCTTTCCTGGTAGTCTTTATTTTCCTGGGGCTCCCTTTTGGCAGCTCCGGAAACTAATCCAGAATTTTAGTTTTCAGGCTGTGCCATGACATGTCAGATTGTCATTTGGTAGAAAGAAACCAGAAGAAAAAGTGGCATGCTCACAGCAAGGTTCCAAGGTACTATGAATTCTCTTGTTTTTCCTGATGCTTCACTGGTATCTTCTTTTCAGTGTCTCAAATACTTCTTCCATATATTGTCTATATTCAGTGAAGGAGACGCAATGAAGTTTCCTCCAGCATGACTACACATTAAAATCTACTCAGTTTCTGACTGAGGTTAGCAACATAAATTAATGAATAAGGATAGTATTTTTTAGTATTGAACAATTTATATTATTCTGAAATTTTTATCTTTGTAGATCTAAATGTAACATATATGAAAGAGAATTTTCACTATTGACAATTGTATGTACATTGAACACCAAAATTGCAAGTTGTTTTGTTTTGAATAAAAAATATTTTACTTAAATTTTCTAAAATATTTGATAAATGTTCTATAGAGAGATCATCTTGTGTACTGTATAGATGCTTCGATGCCTCACCTGTCAATTAAAAAGCCTATAACCTATGGCTTAGGCAGGAAATAGAGGTGAGACACTGGGAGGAAAAAGAATTTTAGTCAAAGTAGAGCCTAGCTATATAGCCAAAGTATTTGTAAATATAATGTGAGTCTGAATCATATTTCTGGGAGCATAGAGCTGGAAGCAGAACCAGGGCATAACTACAACTAAATGGCGCTTAACTCAATGGCAATTAGAACCCAAGCTTACAGTCTAAAAAGGCTCAGGTAAAAGCAGGGAATAATTGGGCTAGCCAGACAAGAGGTCTGGACCCTTTTTTAAAAAGGGAGAAGAAGGGGGAGGGGGAGGGGAAGGGAGAGGGGGAGAGGGAGAGCAAAGCCAAAGCTTCTCAGAACAACACAAGACAAACAGCTGGAAAGATTTCTTAGCCAAGAAGAAGGAACCTGCAGAGAGAGATAGTATGAAGGAGGCTTTTTAAAGAAGCCCCTAGTAAATTTAAAAATCAAAACACAGAAGTTGGGACTTTTCCCAAGAGCAAAGCACAGTGCCAGTCAGCTGAGAGGAGATGGACCATGAGCATGTGGCCAGGAGAAACAGCAAGTATTTGGGGTACACTGCTGGGCAGGTAGCCAGGCCAACAGAAAAGTAGATTAGGGGTTACCTTCCCCAGTAATTATCAAAGCCAAATAAAATAAACGTAGTCTGAATCTAATTTACTTGAAAGCTAATCAGGGATAAGTTTAAAGTGGTTGTACTACTTTTCGGCACACCTTATATGGGACATGAAGCCAAACTATCAACAGAAGTTACCCGGTTGAGAAGCACAAATCTCCCCAGAAATGTGGCTTTCAAGCTACTGCTGCTTGGGACCAGCTGGACAACAGCAGCTGAGAAGGCTTTGCACTGATAGAAATAGACTGTATGCTGCTCTGGAAAGACAGCACTCTGCTTGGCAGAAAGCATAGCTTATGCTAAGGCCCATGGGGGGAAAAATGATAGCCTCATCTGGGTCCACTGAGTCCTCAGATCACTGTCTGGTAAGAGGTGCTGGCACAACCAAATACGGCAGGGCATACGGGTCAGATGCCTGGGGATGAAGGCTTAAAGCAGAAGCAGGGCAAGTTGGAGAGGCCTGGCCAGGCAGAGAGCCCTGAGCTAGCTGAAGAGCTGTAGCGGGGCTAACACTGCACAAGGTACAAACTAAAGGTCCCAAGAGGGACCTTACTGAAAAGTTATTGAATTTAAAGAACAATATAAGAGAAGAGAAGCTAATTTTTAAAATCATAGAGACAAATATTTAATTTAAATATAAGAAAATAAAGTCCTTAAGGAGAAATTTCAAAGTTAAAAAGAAAAATGTTTTTTATATTGGGAAAGAAGGTAAGTACAAGGCATCTAGATTCAATATGATCTTGCTTTGGTTATCAGCATAAAAATGGCTATTTTTTCAATGATTACAGTTTTGTATGACCTCTTTGGGAGAAACCAGGTGGAGAAAAAGGTGAATGGAGGAAGAAGCAACCATGAGTTAGGTGAGTCATGAAAAAAATGATCATGTGGTTTAGTTAATTAGAATTAAGAGCAGCCCAGGCAAAATATGGCAAATTATATAATGGGATTATTGACTCTGAAATAGACATAATAGCATAAAGGATAGATATTGTCCAGCTCTTTTGCTGATTAAGGCTTATTATAAATATAAAGATTGTATGTGTGTCTTTTATCCAAAAACTGAATGGTCAAAGGTAGGGTAGAAACCCCAGGTTGGGATTAAATTTTTCCACGATATTCAGCTCTTGCTGGAAGAAAATACTACAATATACTTTTAGCAGTTATGGTGGTTTGAATAAGAATAGCCCCGAAGGACTCATATTTGAATGCTTATGGAGGGGCATTTGTTTGAGAAAGTGTGTCACTAGAGGTAGACTTTGAGGCTTCAAATGCTAAGCCTGATCCAGTGGCTCTCTTGTCCTGCTTGTGGATTTAGATGTAAAACTCTTGGCTCCTTCTATAGTACTATGCTTGCCTGTGGGTCTTCATGCTTCTGTAAGGCAAAGGACACTGTCAATAAGACAAAATGGCAACCAACAGATTGGGAAAAATCTTTACCAACCCTACATCTGATAGAGGGCTAATATCCAATATATACAAAGAACTCAGGAAGTTAGACTCCAGAGAACCAAATAACCCTAAGCTCAACAAGCTGAAGTGCCTAAGTGAGTACGCCTCAGTTCCACTTGAGAGAAAGAAGAAAGCAATCACAAGTGGGGATGGAGGGAAGGACCTGAGAGGGAAATTGGACCAGGGGAGGGGGAGTTGGGGAGAGAGGGGAACCTGATCTGGTACTGGGTGAGGGAAAAGACTGAATGACAAGCAGAAAGAATGGAAACAGGCAACCTCAGGAAATAGGAGGTTGGGGGACCCCCCAGGATGTTCCAGAGACCTGGGAGGTGAGAGAATTCCAGGACTCAAAGGGAGGAACCTTAGATGACACACAGTAGGAGAGGGAACTTATAGAGTCCACCTCCAGCAGGAAGACAGTGAGGGATAGGGTTGCCATCCCCCAATTCACAACTCTGACCCATAATTATTCCTGTCTGAAAGAATTACAGGGGTGGAAATAGAGAGGAGCCTGAGGAAAAGAAGGTTCAGAGATAGGCGCAAAGTGGGATCCAGCTCAAGAAGAGGTCCCAAGGCCTGACACTATTACTGAGGCTATGAAGCACTCAAAAAAGGGGACCTATCATGAATGCCCTCCAGAAGACACAACAAGAAGCTGCAAGAGTCAGATGCAGATATCTGCACCCAACCAATGGACAGAAGCAGCTGACCCCTGTTGTTGAATTAGAAAAGGCTGAAAGAAGCTGAAAAGAAGGACAATCCTGTAGGAGGACCAGCATAATCTGGACCCCCGAGATTTTCTCCAAACAGCATACACCAGCTGATGTGAGGCCCCCAACACACATACAGTAGAGGACTTCTGGGTCTGTGTTCATTCAGAGATGAAGCACCTAACCATCAAGAGACTGGAGGCCCCAGGGAGTTTAGAGGTCTGGTGGGGTGGGGTGTGGGGGCATACACGTGGAGACAGGGTGGGGTGGGAGTGGATGCGGGGGACCAGGGAATAGAATATGGAGTGTAAAAATAAATTAAAAATAAAATAAAGGAAAAGAAAAAATGGGGTACAGAGCTAAACAAAGAATTTTCTTTTTTTTTATTAGGTATTTTCCTCGTTTACATTTTCAATGCTATCCCAAAGGTCCCCCATACCCACCCACCCCCAATCCCCTACCCACCCACTCCCCCTTTTTGGCCCTGGTGTTCCCCTGTACTGGGGCATCTAAAGTTGGCATGTCCAATGGGGCCTCTCTTTGCAGTGATGGCCGACTAGGCCATCTTTTGATTCATATGCAGCTAGAGACAAGAGCCCCAGGGTACTGGTTAGTTCATATTGTTGTTCCACCTATAGGGTTGCAGTTCCCTTTAGCTCCTTGGGTAATATCTCTAGCTCCTGCACTGGGGGTCGTGTGACCCATCCAATAGCTGACTGTGATCATCCACTTCTGTATTTGCTAGGCCCTGGCATAGTCTCACAAGAGAGAGCTATATCTGGGTCCTTTCAGCAAAATTTTGCTAGTGTGTGCAATGGTGTCAGCGTTTGGAAGCTGATTATGGGATGGATCCCTGCATATGGCAATCACTAGATGGTCCATCTTTTTGTCACAGCTCCAAATTTTGTCTCTGTAACTCCTTCCATGGGTGTTTTGTTCCCATTTCTAGGAAGGGGTAAAGTTTCCACACTTTGGTCTTCCTTCTTCTTGAATTTCATGCGTTTAGCAAATTGTATCTTATAACTTGGGTATCCTAAGTTTCTGGGCTAATATCCACTTATCAGTAAGTACATATTGTGTGAGTTCCTTTGTGATTGGGTTACCTCACTCAGGATGATGCCCTCCAGGTCCATCCATTTGCCTAGGAATTTCATAAATTCATTTTTTTAATAGCTGAGTAGTATTCCATTGTGTAAATGTACCACATTTTCTGTATCCATTCCTCTATGAGGGGCATCTGGGTTCTTTCCAGCTTCTGGCTATTATAAATAAGGCTTCTATGAACATAGTGGAGCATGTGTCCTTCTTACCGGTTGGGACATCTTCTGGATATATGCCCAGGAGAGGTATTGTGGGATCCTCCGGTAGTACTATGTCCAATTTTCTGAGGAACCACCAGACTGATTTCCAGAGTGGTTGTACAAGCTTGCAATCCCACCAACAATGGAGGAGTGTTCCCCTTTCTCCACATCCTCGCCAGCATTTGCTGTCACCTGAGTTTTTGTTTTTTTTTTTCCATTTTTTATTAGGTATTTAGCTCATTTACATTTCCAATGCTATACCAAAAGTCCCCCATACCCACCCACCCCCACTCCCCTACCCACCCACTCCCCCTTTTTGGCCCTGGCGTTCCCCTGTACTGGGGCATATAAAGTTTGCGTGTCCAATGGGCCTCTCTTTCCAGTGATGGCCGACTAGGCCATCTTTTGATACATATGCAGCTAGAGTCAAGAGCTCCGGGGTACTGGTTAGTTCATAATGTTGTTCCACCTATAGGGTTGCAGATCCCTTTAGCTCCTTGGGTACTTTCTCTAGCTCCTCCATTCGGAGCCCTGTGATCCATCCATTAGCTGACTGTGAGCATCCACTTCTGTGTTTGCTAGGCCCCGGCATAGTCTCACAAGAGACAGCTACATCTGGGTCCTTTCGATAAAATCTTGCTAGTATATGCAATGGTGTCAGCATTTGGATGCTGATTATGAGGTGGATCCCTGGATATGGCAGTCTCTACATGGTCCATCCTTTCATCTCAGCTCCAAACTTTGTCTTTGTAACTCCTTCCATGGGTGTTTTGTTCCCAATTCTAAGGAGGGGCATAGTGTCTACACTTCAGTCTTCATTCTTCTTGAGTTTCATGTGTTTAGCAAATTGTATCTTATATCTTGGGTATCCTAGGTTTGGGGCTAATATCCACTTATCAGTGAGTACATATTGTGTGAGTTCCTTTGTGAATGTGTTACCTCACTCAGGATGATGCCCTCCAGGTCCATCCATTTGCCTAGGAATTTCATAAATTCATTCTTTTTAATAGCTGAGTAGTACTCCATTGTGTAGATGTACCACATTTTCTGTATCCATTCCTCTGTTGAGGGGCATCTGGGTTCTTTCCAGCTTCTGGCTATTATAAATAAGGCTGCTATAAACATAGTGGAGCATGTGTCCTTCTTACCAGTTGGGGCATCTTCTGGGTATATGCCCAGGAGAGGTATTGCTGGATCCTCCGGTAGTACTATGTCCAATTTTCTGAGGAACCGCCAGACTGATTTCCAGAGTGGTTGTACAAGCCTGCAATCCCACCAACAATGGAGGAGTGTTCCTCTTTCTCCACATCCACGCCAGCATCTGCTGTCACCTGAATTTTTGATCTTAGCCATTCTGACTGGTGTGAGGTGGAATCTCAGGGTTGTTTTGATTTGCATTTCCCTGATGATTAAGGATGTTGAACATTTTTTCAGGTGCTTCTCTGCCATTCGGTATTCCTCAGTTGAGAATTCTTTGTTCAGCTCTGAGCCCCATTTTTTAATGGGGTTATTTGATTTTCTGGAGTCCACCTTCTTGAGTTCTTTATATATATTGGATATTAGTCCCCTATCCGATTTGGGATAGGTAAAGATCCTTTCCCAATCTGTTGGTGGCCTTTTTGTCTTATTGACGGTGTCTTTTGCTTTGCAATTTTATGAGGTCCCATTTATCGATTCTCGATCTTACAGCACAAGCCATTGCTGTTCTATTCAGGAATTTTTCCCCTGTGCCCATGTCTTCGAGGCTTTTCCCCACTTTCTCCTCTATAAGTTTCAGTGTCTCTGGTTTTATGTGGAGTTCCTTAATCCACTTAGATTTGACCTTAGTACAAGGAGATAGAAATGGATCTATTCGCATTCTTCTACATGATAACCGCCAGTTGTGCCAGCACCTTTCAACTGAGGAATATCGAATGGCCGAGAAGCACAGCACAGAGGGATTTGCAGAGGATCTTCACAGTGGTCCAAAGGCAGGCAAATGCTGCTGCTTAGCTATGCTGGAAGCTCTGTTCTTAAATCTGTGCCCACTCGCCCCCTTGTCTGTTTTTCTTTTGTTGTATGGGACACTTAATGGTTGACTACACATCTCATCTCCCACAGGCATGTTATTTGGGACCCCAAGGAGGTGCAGATATGCTCCTCCCTTTTCTCTGTTCTAGATTAGGCTAAATTATTTTTTAAACTTTCTCACATAAGTGAAAACACCATTTCTTTACACATCAAAGCCCATTAGAATTGGGTCACTTCATTATTTTATCAAAGGAATAAACTCTGCTATCGTGGATTCTTACATATTTCATAATTATTAGCCAGAAAAACTTCATCTTCTTTGGCTCTTGTATACTTCTTTGGCAATATCAGATTTCTATTTAAATAATTAAAAAAATAACTTTGAGTGGTAAACAAAAAAAGAATTCTCAACTGAGAAATATCGATTGGCTGAGAAACACCTAAAGAAATGTTCAGTATCCTTAGTCATCAGGGAAATGCAAATCAAAATGACCCTGAGATTTCACCTCACACCAGTCAGAATGGCTAAGATCAAAAAGTCAGGTGACAGTAGATACTGGTGAGGATGTAGACAAAGAGGAACACCCTTCCACTGCTGGTAAGATTGCAACCTGGTAAAAACCACTGTGGAAATCAGTCTGGCGGTTCCTCAGAAAATTGGACATAGTAGTACCTGAGGACCCAGCTGTACTACTCCTGGCATATACCCAGAAGATGCTCCAAATGTATAAAGGACACATGCTCCACTATGTTCATAGCAGCCTTATTTATAATAGCCAGAAGCTGGAAAGAACCCAGATGTTCTTCAACAGAGGAACGGATACAGACAATATGGTGCATTTACGCAATGGAGAACTACTTAGCTATTAAAAACAATGACTTCACGAAATTCTTAGGCAAATGGATGGAATTTGAAAATATCATTCTGAGTGAGGTAACTCAGTCACAAAAGACCACACATAGTATATACTCACTGATAAGTGAATATTAGCTCAAAAGCTCAGCATACCCAAGATACATTTCACTCATGAAAACTGAACAATTCTCTACTCAGTAATCACTTGGTCAGGAAAAAAAATGAAAATATCAAAGACTTTCTAGAATTCAATGAAAATGAAGGCAAAACATACCCAAACTTTATGGAACACAATGAAAGCAGTGCTAAGAGGAAACTTCTACACACTAATTGCCTCTACAAAGAAATTAGTGAGATCATATACTATCAACTTAATAGCATACCTGAAGGCTCTAGAACAAAAAGAAGCAAACACACAAAAGAGGGGTAGACAGCAGGAAATCCAAACTCAGGGCTGAGTTTAATCAATTAGAAACAAAGAGAACAATACAAAGAATCAAGGAAACCAAGAGATTGTTCTTTGAGAAAATCAACAAGATAAACACTAACAGCTAAATTAACTAAAAGTCACAGAGACAATATCCAAATAAAATCAGAAACAAAAAGGAAGACATGACAATGGACACTGAGGAAATTAGAAAATGATTAGGTCTTACTTTAAAAGCCTGTACTCCACAAAACTGGAAAATGTAAATGAAATGGATGAGTTTTGAGAGAGATATAGAAACCAAAGTTAAATTAAAATCAGGTAAACAATTTGAACAACACCTAAGGAAATAGAAGCAGTCATTACGAGTCTCCCAACAACAGCAAAGCTCGGGGCCAGATGGTTTTAATGCAGAATTCTGCCAAGCTTTCAAAGAAGAGCTAATAACAATACTCCTCAAACTATTCCACTGAGTAGAAACAGAAGGAACACTACCTAATTCATTCTGTGAGGCCACAGTTACCATGATACCTAAACCATGCAAAGACAAAGAAAGAACTTCAGACCAATTTGACTTATGAACATCGACACAAAAATACTCGATAAAAATCTCACAAACAGTATCCAAGAACAAACAACATTATGCACCACAATCTAATAGGCACCCCAGGGATGCAGGAATGGTACAATATATGAAAATCCATCAACATAATCTATTATATAAGCAAACTGAATGAAAAAAAAGTACATGATCATCTGATTAGATGGTGAAAAAAGAAACTCTGGCAAATTCCAACACCCTTTCATAGTAAAAGTCTTGGAAAAAGCAGGGATTCAAGGCACATACCTGAACATAATAAAACAATATACAACAAGCCAACAGCCAACATCAAACTAAATGGAGAGAAACTTGAAGCAATCCCACTAAAATCAGGGACAAGACAAGGCTGCCCACTCTCCCCCTACCTGTTCTAGCTAGAGCAATTAGACAGAGAAAGGTGATCACGGTTAGAAAGGAAGAAGTAAAAGTATCACTATTTGTAGATGATAGTATACATAAGTGACCCCAAAATTCTACCAAAGAAGTCCTACATCTGATAAACAGCTTCAGCAAAGTGGCTGGGTACATTTGTGTAAAGTCAGTAGCCCACCTTTATACAAATGATAAAAAGGCAAGAAAGAAAATAGGAAAACAACTCCTTTCACAATAGCCACAAATAATATAACATATTTGGTGTAACTCTAACCATACAGTTACGTGACCTGTAAAATAAGAACTTCAAGTCCCCAAAGAAAGAAATTGAAAATATTTGATGATGGAAAGGTCTCCCTCAGTGGGAGAGGATACATTTAACCTGGCAAAGACTTGATGTGCCAGGATGGGGGTGGGGGTGATACCCAGAGAGGGTCCACCCTCTCAAAGAAGAGAAGGGACCATGGGAGAGAGACTCTGAGAGTGAGGGACTGGGAAGGGGAGCAGCATTTGGAGTGCTAATTCATTCATTCATTCATTCATTCATTCATATCTGGGTGAGACTGTTAATGATAATTCTTCCCAGGCAACTTGTAGTGTTATTTTAAAAAGTTAGCCAGTAGGGAATAAGCTTTTAAGGGAGTTCTAGCTTCAGGTCTCCAATCCGCCATGGACAGGGAAGGAGCTCACAAAGCCCCACCCCTAGCTAAGCAGCTATTGCAGTTGATGGCTCCTGGAGAAGAGAAAGTCAGTTTTCTTCAGAGATGCAGTCCCTCATAGGTTGACCACATGCCAGTGGATGGCCCTAAATCCACATATATACTGGAAGTATTAATTAAAGAGACTCAGTCTTTAAAAAGTAAGGAACACATAAAATTGGAAGGGCAGGACACATGTCCTCTGCCCATCTTGGTCTGGATGGAGTGGAATCAGAAAGAACAACAGGTAGATTTGATGTAAACACATTGTACAGGTGTGCAGAATAAAAAACAATTTTATTTTTTGAGATTATAAATCACATCATTTCCCCTTCTCATCACTCCCTAAAATCATCCCCATGTACTTCCCTGTTTGCTCTCTTTCAATTTGATGGAATAAATACATAAATACAACCTACTCAGTCTGTATAATGGTACTTGTATATGTTTTCAGGGCTGACCATTTATATTGGATAATCTAACTGGTATGCTCATCCACGGGAAGACCATCTCTTCCTGTACTGGCTAGTTTTGTGTCATCTTGACACAGGCTGGAGTTATCACAGAGAAAGGAGCTTCAGTTGGGGAAATGCCTCCATGAGATCCAACTGTAAGGCATTTTCTCAATTAGTGATCAAGGGGGAAGGGTCCTTGTGGGTGGTGCCATCTCTGGGCTGGTAGTCTTGGTTCTATAAGAGAGCAGGCTGAGCAAGCCAGGGGAAGCAAGCCAGTAAGTAACATCCCTCCATGGCCTCTGCATCAGCTTCTGCTTTCTGACCTGCTTGAGTTCCAGTCCTGACTTCCTTGCAGTATGGAAGTGTAAGCTAAATAAACGCTTCCCCACCCCCCAACTTGCTTCTTGGTCATGATGTTTTGTCCAGGAATAGAAACCCTGTCTAAGACACTTCTACTCTCAGAATTCCTTTCTGTCTGTAGTTCTTTGTCTGGAATTGGGGTCTCATGAACTTTCCCCCAACCGTGTTAGCATGTCTACTGTTATTGCCTTTGATCAGATCATGTTTAGGCAGTCATGTATTAAAGACCTAAAAGTGAAACCTGAAATACTAAAACTGCTAGAAGAAAACATAGGCAAAACATCTTTGAGTAATCCCAGCACTTAGGAAGCAGTGGCAGTTTCTACCGTACTCAGTCAGATATCTTCTAAGATTGTAGAAGCACACATCCATAGAAATATGAAAGGAAATGGAATACTGTTCTGCTATATATTTGTATTAGCTACTTTCCTGTTGCTGTGAAAAACACTATTAAAAAAGCAACTTATGGAAGAGTTTATTTTGGTTTATGGTTCCTTCAAAGAGTTAAGTCCATCGTGGTGGTTAAGCATGGCAGCATGTGACTGGAGCAGTATAGCAAAGCTACAGGACGTAAAAGATACATAAGTTCCCCAAACAATGACACCAACAAAGAACCAAGTGATCAAATATTTGTGCCTCTGAGATATATTTCTCATCTAAGCCACTGTAATATTACAATGTAATGCATGTCTTCCTCAACAATCTACAAATCATACAACAACTATTAAGGGTTAAACTGTGTTGCCATAATGCTATGTTGAAATTCCATTCCTCAGTAGTTGTAAATATAATCATATACTATTTCCATCATATATATATATATATATGTATATATATATATATATATATATATACTGAAAACAAAACATTTTAGGTAGACCACTCAGTAAAAAAAGCTAATTGTTACCTGGGAATAACACATACACTGCCCAGATCAGAGCTTGGCTGACTAGAGGCTATATTGGGAAATGTTAAAAATACAATCCCCACTGACCTGGACATGCACATTTCTTTGACAAGGGTGAGGCTTGGAGTGGTAAGCGATAGAAGGGCTCTTATTACAGCAAAGCTGTTACATTGAGGGCTTTAATCATATTTTTCCAGTTATTTTTTATTACACACACACACTTATTTAACTACATGCTAAGTAGGCACTAAACCACATCCCCAGTCTCTGGTTGGGTAATTTATATTTACATTCAGTATAATTACTGAAATGGAAGGACCTCCCACCACTATTCTGTTAAATGTTTTGTGGGGTTTTTGGTAGTCTCTTCCTTGACCCCTCCTCACTCTTTTTCTTCCTTTGTTGTTGTCATTTTTTTGTATGTGTGTGATAAGGTGATCTTATCTATTAGTATGATTTAATTCCTTATTTCTTATCCTTTATGTATCTAATATAAGTTTTGACTTCACAATTATTATGATGCACATGGGTTCTATGACCTAAGTGTGGCAGTAAAAGGACAAGTTTTGGAAGTTAGTTCTCTCTTTCTACCTTCCTGAGACAAGTCTCTCATATTGTTTCTGCCACTGCAATGTGTGCTGGGGATAACCGTACCACAAGTTTCTCCTCTTTCCATCTTTCCAACCTCTAGATAGAAATACTAGAATTGTAGATGCTTGTCATCACATTAACATGAGTGATTGCAGTAAAATAATGACAGTATACTATTAAAAATAATATCCACAAGAATGTGTTAAAATTATACAATGCCAAAATTTACACTGTAACATTAAAAAATAAAATAAAATAAAACAGGAGCAAAAAATATAAAAGTAAAAATCTAGAAGTTTTTGTGCAATCAGATAACTTATTAATTTATTATAACCTGTTATAACTACAAGATGTTTTAGAGAAAGCTTCATGATAAACACAAAGTCAAAACCTATAGTAGGTACACAAAAGATACGAAAAAAAATTGCAGCATAGTGATAGAGAAGATCACCTTATCACCAAAAAAAAAAAAAAAAAAAAAAAAAAGACAAGAGAAAGGAAGGAAGGAAGGAAATGAGGGAGATAATGAAAGAAACTACAAAACATCTAGAAAGATTTAAACAAAATAGTGGGAGGTCTTCCCTCTCGATAATTATTCTGAATATAAATATAAATTACCCAACCAGAGGTTGGAGATATAGTTCGGTGCCTACTTACCATGTAGCTAAGTGCCTGCTTAGCATGAAGGAAACCCTGGGTTATGAGGTACACACAGAGAAAAAAGTGGGGGAGGGGAAGGGGGACAGGGATGGAGGCATGCATCCATGCATGGAACACAAAACATATAGTGGCTGAATAGATGTATAAAAAAACAAACAAACAAACAAAGCTAGGACTTGGGGTGTTAGTTGGTTGTAGAACAGTTGGCTAAAATACACAAGGCCCTAGACTAAATCCCCAAGAACTGCAATAAAACTATCAATAAGACCCATAAATATATGTAAGATACAACCTCAAGATCTTGGGTCCCGGGTCCCTCAGAGACCAATCTGCGCAGGTAAGAGTGCAGACTGCAGAAGCAACACAGCTTCTGGGACAGACAGAAGCAACACAGCTTCTGGAACAGACCATATTTCAGGCTCCAGACACCTGGGCACCTTCCCCGCCAGAGGAGAGGTGTCCACCCTGGAGGACTCTGACCACCAGAGCAGGTGAGAGAGCCATCTTGTGTCCCGGGTCCCTCGGAGACCAGTCTGTGCAGGTGAGCATGCAGACTGCAGAGGCAACACGTCTTCTGGGACAGGTACTGTTTCTGGCATTCATCTTCAACCAGGAGGCAGTTCTGAACTCCAGATATCTGTGCACCTTCCCTGCAAGAAGAGAGCTTGCCTCAAACAATACTCTGACCACTGACACTTAAGAGAGAGCTGAAATCCCAGCACTGCTGACAGAGGCTAAGAATCACAGAGAATCACAGAATCACAAGAGGAACAAGATCCAACCAGAGACAACTATAACAACTAACTCCAGAGATTACCAGAAGGTGAAAGGCAAATGTAAGAATCTTACTAACAGAAACCAAGACCACTCACCATCATCAGAACCCAGCACTCCCACCTCAGCCAGTCCTGGATACCCCAACACACCTGAAAAATAAGACTGATATTTAAAATCATATCTCATGATGCTGGTAGAGGACATCAAGAAGGACATTAATAACTCACTTAAAGAAATACAGGAGAACAGTGCTAAACAGGTAGAAGCCCTTAAAGAGGAAACAGAAAAATCCCTTAAAGAGCCAACTCTAAAAACAAAAATAATAGGAAGCAACAATTATTTTTCCTTAATATCTCTTAATATCAATGGACTCAATTCCCCAATAAAAAGACATAGACTAACAGACTGGCTACACAAACAGGACCCAACATTCTGCTGCTTACAGGAAACCCATCTCAGGGGAAAAGACAGATACTACCTCAGAGTGAAAGGCTGGAAAACAATTGTGCAAGCAAATGGTCTGAAGAAACAAGCTGGAGTAGCCATTCTAATATCGGATAAAATCGACTTCCAACCCAAAGTTATCAAAAAGGACAAGGAGGGACAGGACACTTCATACTCATCAAAGGGAAAATCCTCCAAGAGGAACTCTCAATTCTGAATATCTATGCTCCAAATGCAAGGGCAGCCACATTCATTAAAGAAACGTTAGTAAAGCTCAAAACACACATTGCACCTCACACAATAATAGTGGGAATCTTCAACACACCACTTTCATCAATGGACAGATCGTGGAAACAGAAACTAAATAGGGTCACAGTGAAACTAACAGAAGTTATTAAACAAATGGACTTAACAGATATCTACAGAACATTTTATCCTAAAACAAAAGGATACACCTTCTTCTCAGCACCTCACGGGACCTTCTCCAAAATTGACCAGATAATTGCTCACAAAACCGGCCTCAACAGATACAAAAATATTGAAATTGTCCCATGCATCCTATCAGACCACCATGGACTAAGGCTGATCTTCAATAAGAACATGAATAATGGAAAGCCAACATTCACGTGGAAACTGAACAACACTCTTCTCAATGATACCTTGGTCAAGGAAGGAATAAAGAAAGAAATTAAAGACTTTTTAGAGTTTAATGAAAATGAAGCCACACATACCCAAACTTATGGGACACAATGAAACCATTTCTTTTTTCTTTTTTTTATTATGTATTTTCTTCAATTACATTTCCAATGCTATCCCAAAAGTCTCCCACACCCCCCCACACACACCCATTCCCATTTTTTTGGCCCTGGCGTTCCCCTGTACTGGGGCATATAAAGTTTGCCTGTCCAGTGGGCCTCTCTTTCCAGTGATGGCCGACTAGGCCATCTTTTGATACATATGCAGCTAGAGTCAAGAGCTCCGGGGTACTGGTTAGTTCATAATGTTGTTCCACCTATAGTGTTGCAGATCTCTTTAGCTCCTTGTATACTTTCTCTAGCTCCTCCATTGGGGGCCCTGTGATCCATCCAATAGTTGACTGTGAGTATCCACTTCTGTGTTTGCTAGGCCCCGGCCTAGTCTCACAAGAGACAGCTATATCACGGTCCTTGCAACAAACGCTTGCTAGTGTATGCAATGGTGTCATCGTTTGGAGGCTAATTATGGGATGGATCCCTGGATATGGCAGTCTCTAGATGGTCCATCATTTTGTCTCAGCTCCAAACTTTGTCTCTGTAAGTCCTTCCATGGGTGATTGTTTCCAATTCTAAGAAGGGGCAAAGTGTCCACACTTTGGTCTTCGTTCTTCTTCAGTTTCATGTGTTTTGCAAATTGTACCTTATATCTCACTATACTAAGTTTCTGGGCTAATATCCACTTATCAGTGAGTACATATTATTTGAGTTCTTTTGTGATTGTGTTACCTCACTCAGGATGATGCCCTCCAGGTCCAACCATTTGCCTAGGAATTTCATAAATTCATTCTTTTAGCTGAGTAGTACTCCATTGTGTAAATGTACCACATTTTTTGTATCCATTCCTCTGTTGAGGGGCATCTGGGTTCTTTCCAGCTTCTGGCTATTATAAATAAGGAAAGCATTTCTAAGAGGGAAACTCATAGCTCTGAATGCCTCCAAAAAGAAACTAGAGAGAGCACACACTAGCAGCTTGACAACACACCTAAAAGCTCTAAAAAAAGGAAGCAAATTCACCCAAAAGGAGTAGAGGCAGGAAATAATCGAACTCAGGGGCAAAATCAACAACCAAACGAGGAGCTGGTTCCTTGAGAAAATCAACAAGATAGATAAACCCTTAGCCAGACTCACTAGAGGGCACAGGAACAGCATCCTAATTAACAAAATCAGAACTGAAAAGGGAGACATAACAACAGATCCTGAAGAAATCCAAAACACCATCAGATCCTTCTACAAAAGGCTATACTCAGTAAAACTGGAAAACCTGGACAAAATGGACAAATTTCTAGACAGATACCAGGTACCAAAGTTAAATCAGGATCAAGTTAACGATCTAAACATTCCCATATCCCCTAAAGAAATAGAAGCAGTCATTAATAGTCTCCCAGCCAAAAAAAAAAAGCCCAGGACCAGATGGGTTTAGTGCAGAGTACTACCAGACCTTCAAAAAAGATCTAATTCCAGTTCTGCACAAACTATTCCACAAAATAGAAGTAGAAGGTACTCTACCCAACTCATTCTATGAAGCCACAATTACTCTGATACCTAAATCACAGAAAGATCCAACAAAGATAGAGAACCTCAAACCAATTTCCCTTATGAATATCGATGCAAAAATACTCAATAAAATTCTCGCTAACCGAATCCAAGAACACATTAAAACAATCATCCATCCTGACCAATTAGGTTTTATTCCTGGGATGCAGGGATGGTTTAATATACGGAAATCCATCAATGTAATCCATTATATAAACAAACTCAAAGACAAAAACCACATGATCATCTCCTTAAACACGGAGAAGGCATTTGACAAAATCCAACACCGATTCATGATAAAAGTCTTGGAAAGATCAGGAATTCAAGGCCCATACCTAAACATGATAAAAGCAATCTACAGCAAAACAGTAGCCAACATCAAAGTAAATGGTGAGAAGCTGGAAGCAATCCCACTAAAATCAGGGACTAGGCAAGGCTGCCCACTTTCTCCCTACCTATTCAGTATAGTACTTAAAGTTCTAGCCAGGGCAATTAGACAACAAAAGGAGATCAAGGGGATACAAATTGGAAAGGAAGAAGTCAAAATATCACTATTTGCAGATGATATGATAGTATATATAAGTGACCCCAAAAATTCCACCAAAGAACTCCTAAACCTGATAAACAGCTTCAATGCAGTAGCTGAATATAAAATTAACTCAAACAAAAAAAAATGGCCTTTCTCTACACAAAGGATAAACGGACTGAGAAAGAAATTAGGGAAACAACACCCTTCACAATAGTCTCAAATAATTTAAAATACTTTGGTGTGACTCTAATTAAGGAAGTGAAAGATCTGTATGACAAGAATTTCAACTCTCTGAAGAAAGAAATTAAAGATCTCAGAAGATAGAAAGATCTCCCATGCTCATGGATTGGCAGGATTGATATAGTAAAATTGGCTATCCTGCCGAAAGAAATCTACAGATTCAATGCAATCCCCATCAAAATTTCAACTCAATTCTTCAGTGAGTTAGAAAGGGCAATTTGCAAATTCATCTGGAAAAACAAAAAACCTAGGATAGCAAAAATTATTCTCAACAATAAAAGAACTTCTGAGGAAATCACCATGCCTGCCATTAAGATGTACTACAGAGCAATTGTGATAAAAACTGCATATTACTGGTACAGGGACAGACAGGTAGATCAATGGAATAGAACTGAAGACCCAGAAATGAACCCACACACCTATGGTTACTTGATCTTTGACAAGGGAGCTAAAAGCATCCAGTGGAAAAAAGACAGCATTTTCAGCAAATGGTGCTGCCTTAACTGTTATCATGTAGAAGAATTTAAATTGATTCATTCTTATCTCCTTGTACAAAGCTCAAGTCTAAGTGGATCAAAGACCTCCACATAAACCCAGAGACACTGAAATCAATAGAGGAGAAAGTGGAGGAAAGCCTCGAAGATATGGCACAGGGGAAAAATTCCTAAACAGAACAGGAATGGCTTGTGCTGTCAGATCAAGAACTGATAAATGGGACCTCATAAAATTGCAAAGCTTCTGTAAGGCAAAAGACACTGTTAATTAGACAAAAAGGCCACCAGCAGATTAGGAAAGGATTTTTACCAATCCTAAATCTGATAGGGGACTAATATCCAATATATACAAAGAGCTCAAGAAGCTGGACCCCAGAAATTCTAATAGCCCCATTAGTAAATGGGGTACAGAGATAAATAAAGAATTCTCAACTGAGGAATATCGAATGTCTGAGAATCACCTGAAAAAACATGTTCAACATCCTTAATCATCAGGGAAATGCAAATCAAAACAACCCTGAGATTCCACCTCACACCAGTCAGAATGGCTAAGATAAAAAATTCAGGTGACAGCAGATGCTGGTGAGGATGTGGAGAAAGAGGAACACTCCTCCATTGTTGGTGGGATTGCAAGCTTGTACAACCACTCTGGAAGTCAATCTGGCAGTTACTCAGAAAATTTTACATATTACTACTGGAAGATCCAGCAATACCTCTCCTGGGCATATACCCAGAAGATTTTCCAACTGGTAATAAGAACACATGCTCCACTATGTTCATAACAGCCGTATTTATAATAGACAGAAGCTGGAAAGTACCCAGATGCCCCTCAATAGAGGAATGGATAGAGAAAATGTGGCACATTTACACAATGGAATACTACTCAGCTATTAAAAACAATGACTTTATGAAATTCTTGGACAAATGGATGTATCTGGAGGATATCATCCTTAGTGAGGTAACCCAATCACAAAAGAAGTCATTAGATATGCACTCATTGATAAGTGGATATTAGCCCACAAACCTAGAATACCCAAGATACAATTTGCAAAACACAAGAAAATCAAGAAGAAGGAAGTCCAACGTGTGGATACTTCATTCCTCCTTAGAATAGGGAACATACCCATGAAAGGATTTACAGAGACAAAGTTTGGAGCTAAGACGAAAGGATGGACTATCCAGAGACTACTCCACCCGGGGATCCATCCCATAATCAGCCGCCAAACCCAGACACTATTGCATATGCCAGCAAGATTTTGCTGAAGGGACCCTGATATAGCTGTCTCGTATGAGGTTATGCCAGTGCCTGGCAAATACAGAAGTGGATGCTCACAGTCAGCTATTGGATGGAACACAGGGCCCCAATGGAGGAGCTAGAGAAAGCACCCAAGGAGCTGAAGGAGTCTGCAACCCTATGGGTGAAACAATATGAACTAACTAGTACCCCCAGAGCTCCTATCTCTTGCTGCATGTGTAGCAGAAGATGGCCTAGTCGGCCATCACTGGAAAAAGAGGCCTTTTGGTATTGCAAACTTTATATGCCCCAGTAGAGGGGAATGCCAGGGCCAAGAAGCGGGAGTGGGTGTGTAGGGGAGCAGGGCAGAGGGAGGGTATAGGGAACTTTCGGGATAGCATTTAAAATGTATATAAAAAATCTAATAAAAAATGTTTTTTAAAAAAAAGAAATATGGCTGGTTCCACCTAGCTGTCTTTGCTGTTGGTTTGAGAAGTAACTTGGTTGCTTCTTCTATTGCTGTTACACTGTGAAGTGAAACAGAAATGGCTTTTACTAAACCTACATCATACCATTTGTGCCTCGAGCTCTAAAACTAAGTAGAAAAAAACCTGTTTAAAGTAGCTCATCTCGGGTTATTTCATTATGGTAAGGAGCTGACTAATGACTCCCATTTTCTTGGTGTTCACACACCATGGTAGAAACATTCAAATCATAGCTGTGATAGAACATATAAAATACTTCATTGTTTAAGTATGTTCAAGTTGAGTGAATGTGGGCATGCATGTGGAGATCAGATTTGGGTGTCAGTCCTCACCTACATTGAGACAGGTCTCTTAATGTTTGCTACTGCTTATGCCTGGCTAAGTAACCCTCTAAGCTTCCAGAAATTCTCCTGTTTCTACTTTCCATCTCTCAGTAGGGTCACACTGGGACTATAGATGTGTGCTGCTCTGCTCAGTTTTGGCTTTACATGCTCTTTTGGGTTCTAGCCTCAGGTCATCAGACTTGTGTGTCACTATCCATTGAGCCTTCTCTCTAGCCCTATGATTTTACTTTTTTATTTAAGCTAATAACATTTAAAGTGTTTTGAACAATTTTCAAGTATATACAATGTTATTACTATTGTCACACATTATCCAATGGCACTCTTGAGCTTATTCTTCCTAATTGGAATTGCGTGACCTTTGATCAACATCATCTTAATTCCTATACTCTCCTATACTCTTTTTTTTCTATGAGTTGGACCTTTTAATATTCCATTTGTGTGGTCCTTGTCTTTCTGTGATTGGCTTATTTCACTTGATACAATATCTTTTAGTTCCATGCATTTTGTCACAAACATAAATTTATAGTTTTAATGGCCAGCTAGTATTCTAGTTGCATATGTATTATTTTTTCTTATTCATGTATGTGCTAATGGACATGGCACACCTATTTATTTGTTTTGTTTGACAATGGGAATGGGCCTTAGATGAATGTAGGCTAGACAAATACTCATACTGTAGCAGGGAACATGGGAAATATAGTTATCTCTTTGACATGCTAATTTTTATATCCTTTGAAAATATACCCAATAGTGATATTGCTAGATTATATGATAGTTTAATTGCTTGAGAACTTCCATGCTATTGTCTAATGTACATTGCCAACAGTAGTACACAAGGTTTTCTCTGTATCCCTATGAACATTTATCTTTCATCTTAAAAAAAAATAGTTGCTCTGACAGATGTGAGGCAATAACACATTATGGTTTTCATTTGTATTTCCCTGATGATTAGTGATATTTATTATTTCATCATATACTATTGTTCATTTATGTGTCTATGAAAATTTTTCTATTCAGGACACTTGCCTAGTAAATTTTTTAACTATCAAGTTCTTTGCATTTCCTAATATATTTTAATTATTACTCTATTATCAGATGAGTCTAAAGTGATATTAGTTCCTCTTTAAATATTTATTTTATTTCAGCAATGAAGTTCTCAGGTTCTAGACTTGTCTTTGGCGGGAGATGTCTTATTAATAATGACATCTTTTTTTTTTCAGACAAGTAGTCTTATTTTATTTTTCATAATCTGTGGAGTAATTGGTAACAACATCAGCAGGAGCCTATAGTCAATACATCTGGGCACAAAATACTTTTTTTTTTCTTTTTGTTAGATACTTTCTTCATTTACATTTCTCTTTTTATTAGATATTTTCTTCATTTACATTTCAAATACTATTCCAAAAGTCCCCTATGCCCTCCTCCCACCATGCTCCCTAACCCACCCACTCCTGCTTCCTGGCCCTGGTATCCCCTGTACTGAGGCATATGATCTTCGCAAAACCAAGGGCCTCTCTTCCCATTGATGGCTGACTAGGCCATCCTCTGCTACACATGCAACTAGAGACATCAAATGCTATCCCCTTTTCTAGTTTCCTCCCCAAAAGTCCCCTATACGCTCCCCGCTGCACTGCTCCCCAACCCACCCACTCCTGCTTCCTGGCGGTGGCATTCCCCTGGGGCATATAATCTGATGACATCTTCTTTATTTTTGTTATGCTATTGTTTTTTTCCCTTTTCCCTTCCTTTATTTTATTCCCCCTTTCAGTTTCCCTTCTCCCTTCCCTTTCCCCTGCTCTTTCTCATCCCTTCCCCTTCTTTCTTATTCCGTCTTTATATTGACATAGGCTAGCTTAGAACTCCTGGACTCCTTGGATCCTTCTAGTGTCCCAAGTAGCTGTAACCACACTTTGTTCAGATTTTCCATTTCTCATAATTTTGTATGTTTCTAGGTTTGCTTCTCCCCTTTTCTTTGTATGTACTTATTCATCTTAATGTCTTATGGTTGTTTCTATTTCTATGATTTCACTTGTAATATTTATTTCAATCTTTATTCATTTCTAGTATAATAATTTCTTTGTACTAATGCTGGACCTAATTTGTTCTTTTTTTTTTAACTTCCTTTGGATAATAATATTAGATCATTTATTTGACATCTTTGTCTTTTAATACACTCATTTATTGCTATAAATCTCCCTCTTGTTAGAAGCTCTTTTCCTGTAGTCTGTAAATTTTGGGATATTACATTTCAAGGTGTTTTAAGTAACCCTTTAAATTTCTTCTCTCTTATTTGCTGGTTGTTTTAAGCACATTGTTTAATTTGCACATATTGGTTAGTTATCTGAATATTACCATCTTCAGCTTTCATACTCTGTAGCCAGAAAAACTATTTTATAACTTCCGTGTGTTTACATTTCCTGATTTATTTAGGGACAAATATAAGGTCTACTCTGAAGAATATTCCATGTAAACTTTACAAAAATGTCTGTTTTGTTGTTGGATGAGATATTCTATAAATGTTTGTTAGAACTATTTGATGTAAGGTATAACTCAAATTTATTGTTTATTAATTTTATGTCTGGATTATGTCCATTTTTGAAGTTGTGATATCAAAGTACTCTGATAATAATGTATTATATAGTCTTTATTTTTTGATATGTTAATATTTACTTTATATATTTATGTGCTCCAATTTCAGGTGTTGTATGCAACTGTATCTCTTAGAGTTTTGTGTCTTAATGACACAATCTTTTCTCATTAAATAATGTTCCTCTTTACCTTAATTTATAGTTTTTTATTTAAAGTCTATTTTATCTGATATAATTATATCTGCTGTATTATGGTTTGTTTGGCTTAGTGTATATTTTTAGTCTATGTTTTCTTAAAAGTTGAGTGTTTTGAGTTTTAACTTTTTTATTAGATATTTACTTTATTTACATTTCAAATGCTATCCCAAAAGTTCCCTATACACCCCCTAGCCCTGCTGGTGGCCATATTTCTTTTAAAACAAGCCTCTCCTAAGAACTACCTCCTGAAGGCATTTTCAAGTTCCTTAAAGACCTCCCACTAGGCCTTATTTCATAACAGTTCCATGATACTTCCTAACACTATCTTGTGGGATCAAATCTTCAATCACAACAGAGACAGCATGGTAGAAACATTCAAATCATAGCTGTGATAGAACATATCAAATACTTTGATTTGGTGATCCTACAAAGCATACATTTTCCAGTTGATTTTGTTTTGAGATCCAGCTGACCTCAAATTCATGATTCTCTTCCCCTACTCCATGAAAGCTGGAACAATAAGGCATGCACAAAACCTAGCTTTTTCTTTGCTTATTTGTTTGTAGTTCATGTTAGATTTGTGCTGAGATTATGAGCAGGTATACCATACCTGGCAGTAGATAAAAGTTTCACTCTTAAGCCATCTGTGAACTACTTCACTGAGAAATTATTGCTGGGTTAGAAAAAGTAGAAAATATTTATTAATAATTCCAACACTTAGGAGGCAGAGGTCATCCTTAGCTATGTAGTGTGAGTTTGAAAGCCTGGAGTATGAGACTCGATCTAGAAAAAAAAAATTACCACAAACAATAGAAAAGGGGGAGGGAGAGAAGGAAAAAAGGAGGGTACAGGAGAGGAGAGGAAGAAAGGGAGAAGAGGGGAAGGAGGAGGGAGAGAAGAGGAGGTAGGTCACCCTAGTACAGCCATGGACTGAAGTAGCTTTGAACATAAAAAAGGAAAACCAAGAATTTATTATTCATTGACTCATTTTTTCTATTTTTATTCTCTAGATTTCACAGTTGTGATTTAGAGAAACTAAAATTATTCAGACTAAGATGGGTTTACTTAAGAAACTAAAAGTAGGGAGCTAGAGAGATGGCTCAGCGGTTGACTGCTCTTCCAAAGGTCCTGAGTTCAATTCCCAGCAACCACATGGTGGCTCACAACCATCTGTAATGAGATCTGATGTCCTCTTCTGGAATGTCTGAAGACAGCTACAGTATGCTCATATACATAAAATAAATAAATCTTTTTAAAAAAGAAACTAAAAGTATCTAAAACATATTTCCTATCTGATCACTATCTACCTCCATCTATCCTTGTGTCTTGGTCTATTCTGTACTACAATAACAAAATGGAGACTAGGTGCTGCCCCGATGACTCAGTGGATAAGGACACTGGCTGCTCTTCCAGAGGAAATAACATGATGGATCATGAACATCTATAAAGGATCTGATGCCCTCTCCTGGCATACAGGTATACATGCAGACAGAACACTCATACATAAAACAAAAATGATTGATTGATAGATAAATAGATAGATTTTAAAAGAATAAGTGAAAAAAGTTACTTTAGTTCATAGGTATGGATGTTTAAAGACAGGCTGCCATCATCTCAGTTTTGTTAAGTGATCCTTTGATGGTATCACAACATAAACACATAAAAGAGCTCATGTTCTAAGACCAGAAGCCAAAAAGATTTCAAGAGCCAGGCTCAGGTTTTTATAATATACTCTTGCAAAAACCAACTAGGATTCTACAAATACTATCCTAATCTTGCCCGAGGACAGTACCTCCAAGCTTACTTCACTGTATGCCTCTGCAGTTGTTTGACTAATAATGGTAATACATTGGCTCATGTTTGAATACTTGCTCCTCCCCAGTTGGTGGCAATGTTTGAGAAGGATTAAGAAGTAAAGCCTTGCTGGAGGAAGTAGAACATTAGGAGTTGGCTTTGAATATTCAAGTTTCATGCCTTGTCAAAAATCAAGTGACTTGAGAGGTTTTTCAATTTGACTCCATTCATCAACTTGTCTATTTCTATAATAATACCATGTAGTTTTTATTAATATTGCTCTGTAGTATGCCTTGAAATCAGGGATACTGATACCTTCAGTTCTTTTATTGTTCAAGATTGTTTTAGACTATCTTGAGTTTTGTTTTTCCATTTCATGTTGAGAATTGTTTTTTCAAGGTCTGAAAGAACTGTGTTAAAATTTTGATGGAAATTGCATTGAATCTATAGATTCTTTTGGTAAGATGGCCATTTTTACTATGCTAATCCTACCTATGCATGGACATGGAGGAATCTTTCCATCTTCTGTTATCCTCCTCAATTTCATTCTTCAGAGACTTGAAGTTCTTGTTATATAGATCTTTCACTTGTTTGGTTATAATTACAGCAAGATATGTTGTATTATTTGTGACTATTGTGAAGGGTGGTGTTGTCCTAATTCCTTTCTCAGCCCATTTATCATTTGTATAAAGGAAGGCTACTGATTTTTTTTTTTTTAGTTAATTTTGAATCCAGCCACTTTGCTGAAGATGTTTATCAGCTGTAGTTCTCTGATAGAATTTTGGGGATCACTTATGTATGTACTATCATATCATCTGCGAATGGCAATACTTTGACTTCTTCCTTTCCAATTTGTATCCCCTTGATCTCCTTTAGTTGTCTTACTGCAGCTCACTGAAATTGGTGCAGAGGCCTACTGCCAAACATTAGACAGAGCTTGGGGAGTCTTGTGGAAGAGTTGGGGGAAGGATTAAAGGACCTGAAGAAGACCGGGAGTTAACTAATCTGGACCCTTGGTGGCTCTCAGAGACTAACCACCAAAGAGCATATATGTGTCGGACCTAGCCCCCCAACCCCTTGCACATATGTAGAAGTGCAGCTTGGTCTTCAACAACTAGAGCAGTAGCTGTCCCTCAGTCTGTTGCCTACCTGTGGATCCTGTTTCCCTAATTGGGCTGCCTTTTCTGGCCCTAGTAAAAGAGGATGTGTCAGGGTGGGCTGGTACCTTTCTCAGAGAAGAGAATGGGAAGGGGAGGGGTGTATGAGGGGAGAGACTGGAAGGAAGGGGTCTGTGATCAGATGTAAAGTGAATAGATGGGGAAAAAAGATTCATGCCATTCCCAGTGTATTCTCTGCCTCCTGCTTGCGCCTGAGATGTGAGCTATCAGCTGTTCATGTCTCTACCATAATAAACTCTAACCCACTGGAATATAGGCCCAATTAAATCTTTACTTTTAAAAGTTTCCTTGGTCGTAGTGCTTATCACAGCAACAGAAAAATAACTAAGACACCCTTCCTAAAGTATACCACCTCTAAACATTGCCATACAGGTTGAAAGTTCCAACACATTAACTCAACCCACAGCAACCCAAACACCAAATAGAATTATCATAAATCCAAAGCACAAAGTTATTCAAAACTATAATATCTTATGAATAATTTGTCAAAAAGTCCTGTACACATTAGGTTTATCTTTATGGCTTAATGGCTTATAGCAAGTTTATCATTAAACAACAGTCAAAGGGACACAAACAAAAGTATACTCTTTAATTCAACTTCAGAACATAATCCACAGGTGTTTTTATGTGCAGATGAAACCTTGGGCAATACTCTTGTTTAAAGCTACTACAAGAAAAGTAATTATGTGAAGCTAATATATAACATACCAAATATAAACAACTTCTAATATATAACATATAAACCAATAAAACCATTTCTTTTGTCTTAGATGTGTCTCTGATCTTGAATTGGAACCTTTCTTCTCATAGTCACTTACCTTTGGAGTTAAAAAGAAAAAGATCTGGGCTGGAGAGATGGCTCAGCGGTTAAGAGCTGTTACTGTTAAAGACCAGGGTTCAATTCCTAGCATCCACATGGCAGTTTACAAATGTCTGTAACTCCAGTTCCAGGGAATCCATGACACCAGGCATGGATGAAGTGCACATATATGCATGCAGGCAAAATACTCATATACATAAAATAAATTTTCAAAAAACAGTTAAAAAAAAAAGAAACTAAAGTGAGAAGGGGTTTGGTTGGCGATATGTCTCAGCTGTTAAGAGCATATACTACTGTTGTAGAGGACCCAAGCTTAGTCCCTAGCACTCACATTGGGTGGCTCATAACTACTTGTTAACTCCAGCTCCATAAGATCTGACTCATTCTTGTGGCCTGAGAGCATTCAAACAGGCACACATACACAAACATAAAAAGAATAAAATTTAATTTAGGAAAAAAAAAAAGAAATAATGGGGGCTGGAGAAGCAGTTCAGTAGTTAAGAGCTCATAACACTCCTGCACAGGACCCAAATTCAGATACCAACGTGAGGCCACTTTCCTGTAACTCCAGTTGCAAGGATATAGTTATATACACAAAACAGCAGTAATGGGTGTTGCTCATGCACTTAATTCCTTTGGGCAACTTATGCCACATCAGTGCAAAACAAGCACAGACATGGCTGTGAAATAGGTATGAGATTATAGCTACCAAAGTAAAAAGGTTGAAAAGTATTTTATGACTTAGAAGTGTTATCACTTAAGTTTCATGCTGAGAACAGCAAATGAAAAAAGAGAAAATTTGTTCATAATGGAACTAAATTTAACATTTCATACTTAGATATTTCAAAAGTACCAAAACATGGTACAGAGGTAGAGTTTTTGCCTGGAAACCAGACCTCAATTTTATTCTGGCTTATACATGCTTTATGGCCCTGAACAAGGTACTACCCCTATAGTTATTACAGTCTTTATATGGCAGGAGGGAATATGAAATATAATCAAGAAAAAGGAAAACATGAGTTTAGGAAAAATTACATAACAAACAAGAGGATGAAGAAAATACCAGTTTGACTTGTCTCTGCTTTAAAGATGAACAAATTACCCATGATCCTGAGCTTTTAGAGAAGGAAAACAGTTTTTCAAGCTACTGTGGGTCTTAGTTAACAATGCTTCACTTATTTCTCAAAGCAGCTGTATCAAGCTCTATTAACAAAACAGCTCTGTTAACTTGAAAGTAAAATGCTAGAACTTTTGACTCTATAATTTCATTTTTTGGCAATCTAGTTTCAGAAAAAATTCTAAATACAGGAAAAAGTCTTATATGAAAACAGAAAGGCATAGTTTAGATGCAACCCAAATACCTAATAAAACAATGAGCTAACTGTGGTTCACTTATAGTTTATTTTAAAACTAGAAAATAATATTAAGAGTATTATGAGAGTAATAATAAAATAATCATAAAATAAGCATGAATCATGGCCTGGTGATTCATGCTTATAATCTTAACTCTTGGTAGGTAGGAGCAGCGGGACCTGCAAACTTGGGACATTCAGAGTCTGTCTCAAAGGAAAAACGCATTTTATGAGCCAGTTTCATGTTAAGAATGAATACATTATAAATATACTATTTTTTCTATAAATTTATGCATAAAACAAGAAATAGAAGCTGAGCATAGGGATAGTGATTAACAGGGAAGTAGGTAGAGATGGTAGCACAAACATCCAATCTTAGCTTTTGGGAGCCTGAGGCAGGAAGATCATGAGTCTAAGGCCAACTCAGGATCACAGTGAGTTTCAGTCCAGCTAGGGATAGAGTAATGCCCTAATCAAAAAAGAGAGATAGGAAAGGAAAGGTGAAAGGAAGAAGGTTGGTTGGTTAAGGACTTCAAGTAGAATTTAAACATCTCCACCCCATTATTTTTCAGTGTTCCTCACATGTAAAGATTTTATAAAGGAAAACGTTAAACTGAAGTTACTGTACATCAAGTTTAACAAACTTCAGCCCATATATTCTCACTCAGTATATTTTGTGTATATTGTGTCTGATGACACCATGTTATATACCTAGATGGTTATATTATTCTAAAACTGTATATCATGAAAAAAATGACATCATCTGCAAATTCTTATTGTCTGTTTTGTTGTTTTTGTTTGTTTGGTTGGTTGGTTTTGTTTTTTGAGGCAGGGTTTCTCTGTATAGCCCTGGCTGTCCAGGAACTCACTTTGTAGACGAGGCTAGCCTCGAACTCAGAAATCCGCTTGCCTCTGCCTCCCAAGCGCTGGGATTAAAGGTGTGCGCCACCACACCCGGCTTGCAAATTCATATTTAAATTTTTATATTTAAGACAAAAGAAGAATACCATTCCTATATTAACAGGGACATCTTGTACCAATATAATTACTACAGTGTGGGAAATATAGTATTTACAAACTACAAATTCTAAAATTTTAAAAATTTTTAAAAGGAAAACTAAAGAAAATTTATAAAAGAAAAACTAAAAGAAAGTTTGAGAGGAGTTAATGAAAGGGAAAATGTATTGTCCAAAATAATAAATAATAAAAAAGAAAGTTTGGTATATTTTAGATTAAAATCTTACTTGCTTATTCCTTCCAAAGGTTTTCTGTTCTTTCTACAAAATATAAAGCTCTTAAAATATACTAGTTATTTTATATTATTTGTGACTATTGAGAAGGGTGTTATTTCCCTAATTTCTTTTTCAGCCTGTTTATTCTTTGTGTAGAGAAAGGCCATTGACTTGTTTGAGTTAATTTTATATCCAGCTACTTCACCAAAGCTGTTTATCAGGTTTAGGAGTTCTCTGGTAGAATTTTTAGTCGGCCATCACTGGAAAGAGAGGCCCATTGGACACGCAAACTGTATATGCCCCAGTACAGGGGAACGCCAGGGCCAAAAAAAATGGGAATGAGTGGGTAGGGAAGTGGGGGGGAGGGTATGGGGGACTTTTGGGATAGCATTGGAAATGTAATTGAGGAAAATATGTAATAAAAAAAAACTTTAAAAAAAAAAAAAAGCCGGGCGTGGTGGCGCACACCTTTAATCCCAGCACTTGGGAGGCAGAGGCAGGCAGATTTCTGAGTTCGAGGCCAGCCCGGTCTACAAAGCGAGTGCCAGGTCAGCCAGGGCTACACAGAGAAACCCTGTCTCGAAAAAGCCAAAAAAAAAAAAAAAAAAAGAGCACAAAAGAGAATAAATAAAAAATATACTAGTTATGTACAATAAATGCATCTCATAAAAACTGTGGAGACTCATGTTAAGATATTATCTGAGAGCTGGGCATGGTGGTGCACGCCTTTAATCCCAGCACTCGGGAGGCAGAGGCAGGCAGATTTCTGAGTTGGAGGCCAGCCTGGTCTACAGAGTGAGTTCCAGGACAGCCAGGGAGATACAGAGAAACCCTGTCTCGAAAACAAACAAAACAAAACAAAACAAAAAGATATTATCTGGGATTTTCTTTCTCCTGTCTAATACCCCCAAAGTATTACGATATGGGGACGGGGACGGGGGGGGGGGGATGAGTAAATCATGAAGGTTCTGCCCTTGTATTTCAATTGGACTTAAAAGTCTCCAGACCAATGCAATATAAATAATTGTTTTACCTATTTTATGGTATTTGCCAGAAACATATATAGATTAAGACAAAGATTAAAATGAAAAAATTGTCAGGCAACAGGTTGAACATCACTATTTTAATAACATGAAATACAAGTACAAAACATTGTACAAGTATACTTTTTACTACACAGAGATGGAATAACATGCATGTGTTTTTACCAGAATCTGTATCACCAAGTACTTTTACCACAGTCAGTACCAATGGCTTTCCAGAGATTATATCTGTCCTATGTAAATTTTATCATGAATAAAAAAGCTTACAACTCTTTTCAAATAATGCAGATTTATATTTATGTTACTCTTCCTGTTCGAGGTGCTTTGGAAAACTGTTACATAATATAAAAATTACCTTAGCTTACAGTTTTGAATGGGTAGTACTCTCTAGCATTGATCAAGTCTCCCTTATATTGTCATTGTAGACACACTATACTTACTTGGGATCAAAGTGTTATGGATGTCAATAGCCCTCATACTGTGTAGGAAAGCAAATAACAATTTTCTGAAAAGTTCAGAGTATTATAAAAGCTACTTGTTAGGCAGAAATACATGAAACCCCATTTACAGAACAAAACAGCAACAAAAGATGATAATGCCCTTCAAGTACTAAAGGAGAACAAGCTTACAAATATTGGAACTGTATGTCTTTCCTGCCTCTAAAAGGTTTACCATATCCAGTGAGAGTAATATCAACCAATAAAGAAAAAGAAAACTGCTCTGGTGCCCAGTATTCAGCAGCTTCCATAGCATTCCTCACAGTTCTCGGCCATTTCAGTTAGGAGTTGTCTTATAACAGATAAAATAAAACAAAAGCAGCATTACATTTTAGGGAAATATGAAAAAAATACTGGTAATTTCATAAAATATTTGAAAGTAATTTTGTTTTCATAAATAAATAAAATGGTGTTTTTAAATTTTAATCTTGCTGTGAAAAAAAAAATCAGTGAAAATTAGATCAATCTTTAAACCTTGGCTTATTTAACATGTTTGAAAACCTGAATCACATTTTCAATTGCCAGTGTTATGCTTTATTCTTGGTAGAATCATCTTTGTTTCTTCGTTTTACATCCCAATTATAAACCCTGGCCATATCTGCAATAACTGTCAAGGAAAATGAAAATATAATACCAAAGGTAACAATGAAATTATAATTTACTCATAAAGCTAAAACAAAAGAAAACACGGAAATCACAAAGATACTAGTGGCAAATACTGTTGATAGCTATGTTGCTATACTACCAATTGTTAAGAGCAGGGCGTGGTGGCGCACGCCTTTGATTCCAGCACTCGGGAGGTAGGGGCAGGTGGATTTCTGAGTTCAAGGCCAGCCTGGTCTACAGAGTGAGTTCCAGGACAGCCAGGGCTACACAGAGAAACCCTGTCTCGAAAACAAACAAACAAACAATAAACAACAAAAAACAAAAAAATTGCTAAGAAAATTCTGTTCATTCTATATCCTAACATAAAATGTTAAAATGAATACGATTACCCAAAATTTTATCTGGGCTAAACAGATCCTTTAGTTTACTAAATACCTACTGTGTTTTGACTAAGCCTTGAACAAGCTAGGTGAAGCCCCTTCCTTCATGGAGTTTAGATTCATTAGAACATACTCTAATGCCTGTCTACTATTCTAACTTTTCCAGTTTATACAGTATTATATTGATGATAAATGGCACTTTTCTCTAAGTTTCCTAGAACTCGATTTGTATGATTTTTCCATTACATTTCATTTTTTCCCTCACAGTTAACAGCCCCCACCCACCAAGGAAGGTCTAATTAGCCTTCCTAGGAACTAGGGATTTCATAGCTGAACCAAGTATTCACATTAGTTAGATGATAATCCTGGCACAAACCCTCAAAAAAACCTATCTTGCCTCACCCAAGAATTTTCCTACTACATGATACATGTTTGGGAGACTTCAGTTCCTGCACTTGAAGAGCTTGTGGCCAGCCAGGAAAACAAAGCATTACATGCAAAGCAGAAAAAAAAAACCCACTCTGACAGGATTGCAAAATGTTGAAGAATGCTCTGATGCTTAAACTGATATATGAACAATAAAGGAGTATCTCCAAGTAAATAAAGAGAAATCATTCCAGGTAGGAGGAACAAATAAAAGAACAAAAGAAGAAAATACAAACAGCCTGGGACATTTTAGGGATGAATAAAACAACTAGTTATATGAAATTTGTAATATTCTAGAGAAGGACCTGTTTATGAAATTCAATGCATGTCATGACACTGGCTGAGGTATAAGACTAGTGGAAAGCACTCAAGACTGACTATATGCATATATTATATAAACCAGCTAATAATTAAAGTATATAACCAAGGAAATAAAACAAAGATGTATGACTCGGTAAATTCATGCTGGAGATGTTGTAAAGAACAGGTCTACTATGTGTAGGTTCTATAGCACCAAAACTAAGTAACATTATAGTACAGAAAACCTCATGGGGAAAAGCTGACATGACTGGATGACTCTTGGTTATTAGGAAAAGAGAAGTATAAAGAATGGCACTTAGGTACTTTTCTTTGTTCTTTTTCTTGGTTGTTTGGGGTTTTTTTGTTTTTGGTTTTTCGAGACAGGTTTCTCTGTGTAGCCCTGGCTGTCCTGGAACTCACTCTGTAGACCAGGCTTGGACTCAAAATCCGCCTGCCTCTGCCTCCCAAGTGCTGGGTATTTTTCTTGAGTGTGTCAGGAACAAAAAGAGATAAAGCAGAGTATCCCAGTTAGCTTTAACTTGACACAGATTAGAGTCATCACTCTGACTGGCCTGTGACATGTCTGTATGGGATAGTCTTGTTGTTAGTTGATGTAAGAGGATCTAGTTCACTGTGGGTAGCACCACTCCATGGGCAGTATAAAAAAGCTAGCTGAGGATGAGTATGTGAGAGCTATCAAGCAGTGATCCTATGTGGTTTCTGTTTCAAATTCTTGCTCTAACTTCCCTCAGTGATGAGCTGTAACCTGGAAGTACATGCCAAATAAATCCTTTCCTCCCCTAGGTTGCTTCTGGTCAGACTTTTACCACAGCAAAAAAAAAAAAAAAAAAAAAGAAAAGGAAAGGAAAACAGAGGAGAAAAGAGCTTGCTTGCAAGCATTCCTTTCCCTACAAATTTTGTATTGCATTTCAAAACAGTTTAAGTTTTACCTCCTAAAAAGCATTTCCTGACCTAACTCCAGGACACATCTATCATTCTCAAACTTTAAATTATCCTGATCCTAAATACATGGACTTCTTTACAACTGCTATGTGGTCATCAAGGACCTATTTTATATATGTACTTTAAACAGACAAAGACTTTGATACCCTTTTCCCTCTACTAATTTTCATGACTCATATGGCTTAGCATCCTTGCAGAAATTGCAAAGACTTTTTAAAGACTGGGTCTCATTATGTAGCCCCAGGGTGGCCTCAGGTTGATAATACTCTTGCCTCAGCTTTTGAAGTGCTAGGATCACAAGCTTGGATCACTGCACCTAACTTATAGAAGACTTACATGTTTGTGAAATTAACCTATTATAAAGGTATCTTAGTAAAACTATTTGAAAAGAAACTTATTTCATCACAGTGAGTCTGCTCTCCACATCTTTACATTTCTAATTTATTATTCTACCTTTAAACTTTTTTATTCAAATGACAGTCATTATCTTATGCAATCTCTAACTTCACATTTATTTAAGAATAAAGTCATTCTTCCCATGAAAACAATATTTAGAAATTTTTTAAAAAATCTTTCTCTTTCTTCCCTTTATTTGTTAAAAGGATACTGACTTCTGTGGTAGTAAACTGATCTCGAAGAAAGTCAAGGTCTTCTTCAAGAGAATCAAGATTCTTTGTGGCAGTTGATAAATTCTTTTCCAACAAGGCCTGAGCTTCATCAATATCATATTCAAGCATTACATTAGCCTGAAGAAAAATAGTCATGACAATTACTTTATAATCTCGAGGTTAGGGTAAGTATCTGAAAATGCAGCCCTTGGGTTAAACACAGTCCACTTGTCTTGGACTTTGCTACAGTAGGGCAGAAAACAAAGGCCATGTATCCTGAAAAGCAGAAAATATTACTATTTGACAGTTTACAGAAAATTTGCTAACCCCTGAGTTACAGGTATGTAGAAAATGAGGTATCAATACACAAAATCACAACACACATTTTGAAATGAAGTGTGCAAAAGGTAGAATAGTGTTACTATTTCTGTAAAAAGACAGATGGATGTGGTCTTACCTATGTATGTATAAATTTTTTCTTGAAGAATATCAAGAAATAGACTCTTGATTACTTAAAAGGCAGGCACACTGAGCTAATGAGAAGCAGGCTTTCATAGATATCCTTGCTATAAAAAAATAAATTTAATATTTGTCCTCCAGAATGAAAAGTACCAAATTCATATACTAGTGGTATTTGGAGATGGGGTCTTTGGGAAGTAATCAGATTACATCATGAGGAAAGAACCTCCAAGATGGCATTAGTAACTCTGTAAAAAGAGAGCCAAACTAGTATGTTTACTATTTCACTACATGACCTCCTCTGCCATATGATACAGCTCTCACCTGTTGCTCTCACCTGATGCTAACACTATCCTCTTGAACTTCCCAGTTTCCAGATGCATCAAATAAATCTCAATTCTTTATAAATTTCTCAGTCTTTGATAATTCAGTTATAGCAAGAGAAAATGACTAAGATAATGTGTCTGTGCCTCTTAAATTACATATAAATGTGTTGGTTGCCCAGCAAGTATTAAAGCTTAGCATAGAGACTCATGGCTATAACCCTGGAATGCAGAAAAGTAAGGAAGGAGAATTTCAAGTTCAAGGCCAGCCTGTGCTATCTATTAAGAGTTTATCTCAAGAAAGCAAAACAGAAAAACTCAAACCTGTAAATGCCAGTACTCGGGAGGGAAAGACAAAATGGGTCAGGAATTCATGGTCATCCTCAGCTATATAGTTTATTGCAAGCCTAGGATACATAACAATCTCTCAAAAAACAAAGAAGCATAAAGCAAAAAGCATTAACCCAGCATTTAAGATTCTGAGGCAAGAAGAGTAGGAGGTCAAGGCCAGCCTGGGCAACATAGGAAGACTTTACACAAGCAAACAAACAAGCAAACAAACAAACAAGAACTGAGGACATAGTTCATTGGTAAAATGCCTGCCTAGCTTACACAAGGCTCTGTGTTGTGTAAGATGGGTGGCTGTAATGGTAGTTATTCAATCTCAACTAAAAAGCAATAACCAAAACAAACAAAAACTCCCACAAAGCTAACATTAATAGGCTGGACATATAGTTCATGTCTTCATTACCAGCACTTTGGAGGAAAAAGCAGAGTCTTGCTATAGACTCTATATAGCAAGTTCTAGGAAAGCCAGAACTACATAGAAAGACCCTGTATTAAAAAAAAAAAAAAGGAAGTAAGCAAGCAAGTAAACAAACAAACATTATAGACCAGGAAACATACATAACTCAAAAACACTGAAAATATATGTTGGCACAAAAATGTATTCACAATAGCCAAAAAGAAGAAATAAACCAAATATGACAATGAATAAAGAAGGTATGGTTTATACACACAACAGGGTGTAATGAAGGAATGAAGCTGATACACAGAGAAAGAAAGTAAATTGGTAGTTGCTACAACTTCTTAGCCATCTGGTAAAGGTCAAGTGTGGTGGATGCCATAGGAAAGGAGATAGTAGAATGAAGAAATGGGGTTACTTTATGGGATAAATAAAATGTTCTGGAGATAGAAAGAGATGATGGTTGCACAACTATGAACACACTAAAAACTATGAAACTATATACTTTTAAATAGCAAATTTTATCTTAA